>NW_027504864.1:0-134914 GCF_021521415.1 Bidens hawaiensis
CATTGAAAGGTGGAGGAACAACCTTGTATTTATCTTCTTCTTTGATCTTGTTAAGCTTCCCACAAATGTTACCAGTTGAAAGTAGATTTTTAAGGAAATCATTCTCAATTTGAAGTGTGGTGTTCTTCAGTTTTTCATCCATAAACATCTTCTTCAACCCATTTATCTCAGCGACATACCTGGACTGCACCATATAGTTATCCATATAGTCTTGTTCAAGACTTTTGATTCTCTCTTCATAGGTCAAGTCACTAGTCTCATACACATTAATCATACTTTGCTTTTTAAAACATTCACTTTCAAGCTTCCCAACTGTAATTCTTAATGATTCTATCATTTCAAGTAGAGTTTGAATGTACCTGAGATTTAGAGGGTTCACCTTCATTCTCAATTTTTTCCATAAATGCTACATCTTCTTCCTTAATTTCACTTGCATGATTGCTCCAATCAAATTCTCCATCCAGTTGTTGAGAAGCTAATGCAACATTCCCTTGATTTCTGGGTTGATTGACTTTGTTTCTGTTGGCGTTTGCAGGAGCTTGTGGAGGGTTCAGATTATTTCATTGAACGTTCTGATTCTGGGGAACAACTTGTTGATGGTTCTATGCTTGTTGGTTGTTAAAGTTGTTATTGAAATTATTGTTAAAGTTTATTTGTTGACCATGATGTTGGTTCTGGTATCGATATTGGTTTCTTGGCTGGTTGTTTTGAAATTGCCTAGGTTGATTGTATTACCTAGCAAAGTGACCAGGTAAATGACTGTTGTAGCAGATAGCCTTGGATTTGTTAAATCCAATTCTACCATTGGGACCTTGGGACCTGACATGAATGATCTCCCAGTTCTGTTGAAGAGTCTTTTGCTTCTTAAAGCTAGCATAGCTGCCTGCCATTTCAAATCCATATTCACTAGGTCATTTGCATCGATTTGATCTAACTCTTCTTCGACCACACTGGTGTGAATCAGTTTTTGGCCACAAAAGCATTATATGACTCAGTAAACAATGAGAACAAGGCCTACATTCACTTCGTTGATTGTTGTTACCACTACTAAGAGGTGCATGTCCACTGGATATTGATGATATAACATGATTATCAGTCAATTGGACATTAAACGTTTCTCCACCTTGATTGTTTACATTTCCAGTAACAAAACTTCTTGGTGTGCCACCTCCATATTCACTAGAATCTTCTATTATAGGAATTTGTTGTTGATTATTTGTGGACAAGTTTCCCATGGGTGCAATTGTGAATTGGTCACTTGAAAACAGGGTCTGTCTTCCTTGATCATTTCATTTTCAATCTCTGATGCTTGCAGGATGCATATCACATCATCATGCAATTGTGAATTGGTTTCTGCCTAATGAATTTGCTGGAAGTATACCATTCTTTTGATAAGGATGAAAGCAATTTTGTATTGAGATTAGAATCTATGACTGCATAATCAGTTGTCCTGATTTCATTGACAATAGTCAGGAATCTTTCCAATAAAGACTTCAGTATTTCACCATCTTTATATTTGAATCAGTCAACTTGTTGCTTCAGCCTTTCTTTCTTGATATTCTTCAATTTTGTATTTCCTTCAAACATCTCCAACAAAGCATCATACATGGCTTTAGCTGTTGTATGGTGAGCAACTTTGGTCAGAATTTCCCATGATAAGCCACTTTATCATGGCTAAGGCTCTGTTATCCTTCTTCTTCATTATGGCCTCAATAATTTGATTTTTGTTGGTTTCATCCGGCACATAGGGTTCGTTCTTGATAGAATGCCACATCACAACATCATTATAGCAAACTGCGGCTTCAAATAGCGCTTTACATTTGATATAATTTTCCTATCCATGCAATCTAGGTATTTTGTTAGTAGACACTTCTTGGTCATCCTTAGAACCAGACATCTTTTTGGTATTTTTGAAATATTTTGAAAAACGGAAAAATTTGATAAACTTAAACAAAAACTTAAACACTCTTTTGAAAAATAATTAGAAATGTGGATAAAATCCTCAGATCTGATATATCTGGACCGATTGAAGCAAGATCTATAATAAAAATTAAAACTTTAATGAAAATAAGAGAAAGAAAATACTTTTAAACCTCACAAATATTGCAGATCTGGAAAATGAAGAACAGCACAGTTGACGTCACAAATCAATGGAACAGTTGTCAGCTTACGTCACTCTCCATCTTCAAAATTAGCAATATTCAGCAGCAGTTCTTCACCCAAATAGTAGGAATCGGCTCTGATACCACTTTTCGGTCCTGAGTCTCTCTATAGATAGATCTTTTACTCACTGTCTTAAACAACACAATAGTGTACACAAGAAGGTTAATGACTTAATATTTATGGTAAGAACACACACTATAACTCAAAATGTTGCTTAATAGACACAAAATAACAAATACACACTGTAACTCATAAATATTTCAATTAGTATTATGTCAGACACAATGAAAACCAATTAGGGTTTCAGAATGGAATGTCTGGATTTTTATGGCAGATTTCTGTGTAGGAATAAGTCAGCCAACAAAATCACAATCAGGTGTAAGGTATAGGTGTGTCATAGGCGTGCCCTAAAATATTTCTTTTATAGGCATGCCCTGACACATGACATTACATCTAGAAAACAAAATGATGGTAACATTACATATTCAAACGAAATACAAAAGATTCTAAGTGTAAACAGGTCTTCGGGCAAGCTTTACAGCTTTTGTCTTCATCGAGCAGACGTGGTAACCATAAAGTGTGCTGGTAAACAGTTCCCCGGGAAAACTTTACTTAGGATATTTTCCTTTCAAAATATACATCTAGCTGATTTCAATCCTCTTAACCATATCAAACTTTGCACGATATGGTCCTACGAGCAAACTTGTTCTTCAAAGATCCTTTCAACTTATTGAACAAACCTAAGTGTGCTGGTAACATTATAGCTTGTCCTTAGTTGAACCTTGCTCGGCATAAGTTCATAAATAAATTATTGATCAACTTCCTTCAAGCTTGACGGGACCACTGGTTATTATATAAACCTTGCTAGATCTTCCAAAAGACTTGGTTTCTTCAGCTTGGTTTAGTCAAGAGTTTGCTAGGAAACAAACCTTGCTTGACTTGAAAAACAACCTTGCTAGACAAAGTGAACCTTGCTCGATCTAACACTTAAGAGGAATTCTAGAAGATAACCTTGTTGTGAAAGCAAAATACCTTGCTAGATCAAGTAAAAGCTTGCTGGGGGGCCTAAGTGTGCTCGGTTTCCATACTTAGCCATTTTCAGAGTGGTTGAGAAGATTCCAATCTTCCTTATGTCTTTTCTTGTCTTTTCTTCGACCCAACATTTACTCAAATTTAAAGTTCATATACTTGTATATGTTTGGTCATGATATTTACTTGTAGATATTCGGGATAGCCATTTACCTGAAAATGGAAAGTACTTGGGGCGATTGTTGTGTATTTTATTTAATTATCTCGCTGAAAATTGTGTCGGTTATTTAAATTTGTGGAACATGTTTACATGTTTGGTCCTGTTATCTACTTGTTGATTTATAGGATAGCTATTTATCTATAAACTGAAAGTGACTTGGGCGACTGAATTTTTATGCTCCTCAAAAATGAGTTTTGAAGAAAAAGAGAAAATGATAGTACATTGAACATCTGGTCCCATATCCAGAAAGAATAAGTTTAAAAGGTTTTGTGCTTAATTGCATTGGTGCATTGATAGGTCTTAAACAAGATGTTAAGGTAAAATATGTGATATAAACATAAAGAACTACCAAATTGAAAGAAGTGTTATTCTCTTCCAAAAGTCCTAGTAATGATGGCAGAAATGTAATAGCCTGTAATACTCAAGCCTTATGTTTATCTGATCACCAAAAACAAAAATTCAAAATAAAATGCATCCGGTTTCCTGACATTGTGAGTCTTTATGCAGCTTAATCATCTGGGTATTCATAAACATGAATATTTCAAAAGCTTTTTGAGCAAACCCAAAGTCATTAAACTTGATCACTACTGTATGTTGTACAATCTAATTACTGACTTGATCGAAATCCCCTGTTAGTCATACATTGTTCCTCCCCTTCGCGCGTCTCAATACCAGTAAGAAACGGACCCCAGGGATACAATGTATGTAAGCCTATAGCTAAACTCATGCATACTCATTCACTGTAAATAAATCTTGGTGTATCGCTTGATAATATGTATCTATAAAAATCTTAATTTTGATTAGCAACATAATGGTTTAAGTCAAGTTGGGGTGATACGGTAAATGTCAAATTTAGCCTAAACCGAGATTAGAGGCTAGTTTATGATATTTTGTGCTTTAATTGGAAATTAAATCATATCATAAAAATACTTGAAGGTTTATTATAAGATTTAAGTGGACAACAATATCAATAACCGACTTAACACCAGTCATAATAACACTGAAATATAAAACTGTGATGGAAGGGCAATTTGGTCAATATGATTCTCTACTTAACTCACAAAAATATGTACTGCTTTTGTAGAATAGTTTTGATGTTTGTTTATGTTTTATTTTGCCTTCTTACTTCGAAAATATTCAAAAATCCAAAAATATTGTGTTTTCTATTTTATTTTTATGCTTTATTTTCGATTTACGAGCTAAAAGGGTAAATATTTTGAAAAGAATAAAAAAACAAAAAGATTTTCTCATTTTTATTTAAGTCATTTAAATATTTGTTTTAAGTTAATGTGTTTTGAACACAAAGCACGTTAATGTATTGCTTCTTACTTCGACTGGTTTCATTGGGACACGAGTTTCAATGCATTATTTAATCCTTGTGATTTAAAATGATATTTTTCATTTTAAATTGTTTATTTTATACCTATTCGTTATGATCAGTCATAAGGAATAAGGTACATTGGTTACCCATACTGATAAAGAATGAGGGTCAATTATTTTTACATTTGAATAACGAATAAGTCCATTCGTTATCATCATTCTCTTCTGCTACACTGATAACGTATGACCACATTCGTCATCATTATTGATAACGTATGTAGAACGAATCTGTGTTGATTCATTATTTGGTTAATTTATGGTTCATTCGCTAACGGGAATAACGAATGCATAAACGAATATGGTTCATTTGTTAATTTTAAATTAACGAATGGCTTATTCGATTGTCTTGGGAAGTGTGCAAGTCTTTTATATTTAATGGACAGGAGATGAACGAAACACTCATTCATTCACCTTGATATTCACAAAACCCAGGCAAACCCTTGCAAACATTTTTCCAGAATTTCGACCTTAACCATATTACGTTTTGATCATTGATTCAGATTCATAAGGTAATGGTGATCAAAACGTAATCAATTTCGTCAAAATCCATGCACGAATCATGGCTTGATTACTCAGTTCTTTCATCTGGTTTAATTTATGAACATAAACCGCTGCTCTAACGATTTTCAATTTAATTGGTTGTTTATAATTGATTTACGATGTTATTGCAACTCCATTCATGTTTAAATTATGTTGATACATCACTAAACATGGTTTAATTGGATTTTCAATTGCATGTTGACCGTCATTGTTCATAGTGAATTTTGACTTTGACAATTAGGGTTCAAATTTGATAATTATCGATGTCATTCGCTACAGATAACGAATGTACAATCAATTCGTTTACTCATTCGTGAATGAAAGTTAACGAATCAATCAATTCGTGTGAATTTTCAACGAATCAGTCCATTCGTACGATTTGATAACGAATGATCATTCACTTTGTCTTATTCGTAAGCCACTCATTCGTTATGGTAACATGGCCATAACGAATCGTGCCATTCGTTTTAACGAATGACATCATTCGTCATAACGAATCAACCTGCACATGATGAATAATGAATGACACTTATAAGTTATTTTCAAAATTAAACTTCTAATTCTTAAATAATTTAATCATTAATGTCCGTTTTTATTAATTCTCGGTTTTATGTATTTTAAGAAATGGCAGATGATATAGTACAAGAGGTTCTAGTTGCTAATCCACAGCAAGTCCAGCAACAACAAGATCCGGAGATTCCTCTCCTGCCTTTTGACAAAAAGCACAAAATTTGTGCTTTTGTACAAGATAACTTTGTTGATCCGAATTTATTCAGAGATATTATAGCATTCTTACAATGATCTAGGATACACTATGACATTACTGCTAACGTACCAGTTCACTTCAGCGTTATTCGTCCTTTCTGGAATTCGGTACGTTACGTAGAGTCCGAGAATCATATCGTATTTGAAGTCAATAACAAGCTGATCGTTATATCTCCTGGGGTTATTAGACGGGTGCTTAGATTTGTGGATAACATGGATAATCCATGTGAGTTTGACAAGACGTTGATATGTGGGTTATTTCAGCATATATATTATTCAGGAGCCCTTGATCGTTCCCAGTACAATTAGGCGTACTTGTGCGCAACGTACAAGTACTTATTACACGTTCTTATACATTGCCTTGAAGGACTCAAGGGTGGATATGACGAGTGTCATATTATGATGTTATCCGCATTCGTAGCTCTTGTCTTGAACAAGCCGTTCAATTTTTTCTTTGCTTATATTTTATCATTTCAAGGAAAACTGCCTGATCAAGAATCATCATAGCAAGTTCCTTATGTATCCACGTTTTGTACAGCTAATCATTCAGGATTTAATTCCTGACATGATGATTGATTAGACGTTGGAGAACAATGTGTTGAAGTTGGAACAAATGAATGCTGATACAATGAAAAGGATGAAGACCTACCGTAGCAAAGACCCAGAAGATCTTCCAAGAACCAAATGTTTAATTGGTCACTTGTCGAATCCGGCATATAAATGTCCTTAGGATGATCATTGGATTCACGACGATTCAGATTTTGAATGTGAAGAAGGACCGGGTGGGAACGATGATGGTCATGATGATGGAGGAGATGATGGTGATGACGGCGGTGATTTACGACGTGCTGACGTTGAGGCAACAAGCTCACAGGCTGCTCAACGAAAGTTAAAGGGCAAAGCACTAGCTCATGATCAACTACCCAAACGTCGCATTCGGCACGGATCTGGTGTGGAATTTGATCCACAAGTGCCAAGGTCGTCCGTTTCACAAAGTCCAGTGGTGTCGCTTACTACTAGCACCCGGGCACTCACATTGACGACTACGATCAAGTCTGATCCAAGGCTTGGCTTAATTCCGCAATCTGTTTTATCTCCAATGCCAAGGCATGCTGCTTCTTCAACGGTGGTTCCTCCTACATCAACTATCCGTCCTACACAACCCTTGGACGTCTCTTTTATGAGAGACACTCGTCCTCAGGGTCTGGTGCAACCAGTTCCTCCAAACTTTCATGCTTGCCCTCTACCCATCAGATGGATATGCCCTTGAGCTTGATTCACTTATACGAAAATCAAATGGCGGCTGATCGTCAAGTTCAGGAGCAGATGATGACAAACCAATGTCGTCTGATGGGGTACGTCTCGTATTGTCAAAAAGAGACTAGAGAGTTGCGTGAGATTGTGTCGGCTCAGGGGGTGAAGAGATCAAGGAGCAGGAAGATCTTATTCTTTAGTTAACATGTAAAGATGATGCTTTAAAGAAGCTGAAGAATGATGATGATGACAATGATCCTGATGCTCCTGGTGGAAGTGAACCAAAACAAGCTCTCGACTCGTCAACTGCTGGTACGAGTGGTTGTGGTGAAGGCAATGATAAACTGTTAGTTGTTTATCAAGACTCGATAAATGTTCAACCTATCGAGTCGATCATGGCCAACATCGTATTATTTATGGATGATAAGGGGGTAGTGATGAGCACTACCAACGTAGATGAGTTGGAGGTGGGTGAGTTTGTCGATCATGCCTTGACTCGCGATCAGATTTCATTATTATTAGAATTGAACGATGAAGAGTTAGACGCGTTGGAGGCTGAGGAAGATGTGGAGGTCATTAATGATGATGAAGTGTTACTTGATGCGAGTATTCCACACGGGAATACGTCATTTATCTATGAAGATGAAGAGATTGAGATGGAAGATGTCATGGTAGAGGAATGCCCTGATCTGTATCATCGTTCAAACGTTGATCAGGGTGTTCCCACATTTACTGAAGATTATGTTAAAGCTGCTGAAGATCATCTGGAGAAGACTACAAACATGAAAGAAAAAATTCCTGAACGGGAGTCTGATCCATCTGAATCTGACATCTTAGGCTGGTTCAAGGCTCGAACAACAAAGATCATCGAAACCTATTGATAGGTGGATCAAGAACAACAAATGGATGATGTTACATGAGCTAAAGCTAATCAGGAAACAACTTTCAAGGCTGTGAAGATAGTTAAACTTGATATTGTTTCTTGGTTGTACGATTCTGAACTGAAGGTGTGTATAATTAAGTGGGAGAACGGTGTTCAGTATTTTCAATACATCACTGACGTTCTCTCAATGCCGAGGTGGGATGTACGGACACTCGCCAGTCGGCTATTTATTAATCGTGGTGGAGATCGACTAGCAGAATGTTTTCACCAACATCTGCTCTTCGAGGTCAACTATGGATTTAAATTCTTTAATCCACAAGTCCCAACCCGTAAGTATATTGATGAAATTGATCCTCGTACGGGTTGGAGGAAACTTGTCCTTAAATTTAAACCGCCTAGACCATGAAACGTGTACCGGTGAAGACTTTTTTGCAAGTCTTCATGTATTGTTCAATCGAGGGTACTACGATAATCAGACAGTCAAGGCGGTCATTGTGCTGGGAAAGGGCTTGAAGACCTGCTTCATACGAGTCATCGATCTGATGTGGCTCATTAATTTATCAGAGACGGACAACGACGTATTATTCGAGAACTAGATTTTATTTGAACGAAAAGAAGACTATGATCGATCTATGAAATTCCAACACGTTGTGCGTGTGTGTCATGCGTTTGGGATTCATAGTTGTCAAGATTGGAAGACGAAGAGATTCAAGTAATTTAAAGACAAAGAGCTCAAGACTAGGGGGTGTTTGTTAGTACACGGTTTTGTCGTTGCGAGTCTTTGTAATAATCATTTTAATTTGTTATTATTTTAACATTAAAGGGCATTTAAGTAATTATGACCCATTCGCTACACAAGGCTCATTCTTTAAGGATGTTTAATGAATGAGCCCATTCGTTGTTAATTATAGTTCATTCGTTAAGGATGTTTAACGAATGAACTTTAATCATTATATGTAGATGTCCATTCATTAAGGATGTTTAACGAATGGACCTTAGTCGTTAAGTATTAGATCCATTCGTTATGGAATGTTGACGAATGGGGTATAGCGAATGAGTTATTCGCTATACCATAAAATAAAGTATGTAAAGGAAGACGAATGAAGGCCATTCGTTAAAGGATGAGTAACGAATGGCATTTCATCTTCTATATAAGGTTGTTCATGTCTTACTTAATTTAAGTGTTGATTAACGTATACTGTTACGCTGCCAATTTATCCTCTCAATACTTCAATTAACATTATCGATCATTACCTATCACATAACGTATATCACATAACAAGATCCTAGATCCAATTAATATGACGAATTCATATTGATTGATGCTCTAATATGTGTTCAACACATGCAAGGGATATGATTGGTGGAGAACCTAACAGGGTAGTTGGCCATATACTCTATTTCCCTAACAGCTATAAATACCAACCAACCTCCAAATTGTAAGGGATCCAGCATTCAATACTCTCAACTCACTCTTATTATCTCTTGCAAACAATATACTGATTCTCACGCCGAAGGATGGTTATGAGCCCCCCCCCCCCCCATTTCCCTCGTAACGAGCTCACAGAGTTCTTTTTTGTATGTGTGCTACTCATTTGTGCCAAGGGGGAATCTAAACCATCTTGGTAAATACTAGATCATCACCCTTGGACTAAGAAATTAGACCTTAAGGGGGTTTTGTGTTTCTTTATGATGCCATCCATGCATTTTGCTAGAACAGCTTTCATAAAAATTTTTGGTTCAAATGAGTGGGAAAACACCCAGCAAGGCGGTTGGCTAGTCGTTAAACGTCAATCAAGATAAAAACTTGGAAAATGTTGTTGTGATAGGTAGTGTTGAAGGTATCGCTAACGTCTCCACCCTTCGACCAACAATCACAATGAAAAACAAAACTAGGCCAATGCCACAACTGCAGATACCCTTGCTGCCAAGCATGATAGCCTGGTGGGAGGCAGAACAATAAAAAATCATGGCGAGAATACAATAAAAAAATGTCATCCTTTGTACAGCCTAGAACTTTGTTCGGCGGAGAAGCAAACAGTCATAAGGCGGACGAAGATTATGATAGAGTTGAGGAAGAATCGACTCCTGTTGTACATGGAACAGAGTTACCATCTTGGAAAACACCAAGTAGGCGGGCGAATAGCCAAGCAGACGAGCGTAGTAAACCACATCACTCGCGTCGTATAGCTAATTCACGCTTGAACGATCCAGATTATGAGGAAAGATGGAAAGATCCAGACACATTCGCCAAAACACTCATCAAATACAACCAGACGCGAACAAAGATTTTTCAAAACCATATCGGCCGATAGCCTCAGGTGGAAAATCTAAGTTCATAAAAAGAATCACGGAGGCGGAGTTACTAGAAAATCAAAAAATTCCGCCAACAGTGGGTCAGTATGATGGTCTACTAGACCCGGATGACCATTTACATACCTAAATTGTTGCAGGCTTAGTCTCGGGGTGGACCATGCCACTTTGGTGCCACATATTCACTTTAACACTTGGAGGAGCAGCAAGAGTATGGTTTGAATGCCTGCCTGAAGTCCAAATCACAAGTTGGGATAACCTAGAGAAGAAATTTACCCAACATATTTTCCAATAGAGGCGCCACATCAGCTATCCAGCGGACATCCTTAGTGTCACGCGACGATATAATGAAACATTGGAAGACTTCATTACTAAACTCAACAATGAAGGGTTGAATATTGGTCGAGTAGGCGAAGATCTGATGCGCGCTACCTTCCGCCAAAATGCAAGGTGCGATGACCTCATTCATAACCTTACTGGTAGAGATGGCATGCCTCGGAGTTGGGATTCCATCATGACAGCGACAAGGCATAAAACACGGACAAAAAAACTTTGGGAAAAGAATTGGCGCGCGCAGATGCGAGAAATGATATCAATAGGGCCCGCCAAGGCAAAAAGATCACTTACGTCTGGTCACGAATAAATCAAGAGCCTCAGTCAATATACAACACTTACGAGGCACACAAGAACAAGCAAAAGACACAACCATACTCCTCTAACAGATGGATGTCGTTGACCAAGATCCCCGCACAGATCTTGTAAACGGAGGGCATTGATTTAAAAAATACCCCACCTTGCAAACCGGGGCCAAACGCGAACACAACATGGTATTTTGACTATCAAGAGCAATATGGTCACACGACGAATCAGTGTTCGAACCTGAAATATGCCATAGAGGAGTATGTCAAGAATGGAAAGTTTGAACAGCTAGTAAAGAATATACGGAGAGCCGGAAAGAGGCCTTCAGGTCAAGAAAAAAAATCAAAGACCTCCATGCTTACAAGAATTTGGTTGGCACTACGAACAAAAAACGCCAGCAGCCAGAGCACACGCGTGGAAGGAAGAACAAGTCATCATTCCAGAGGTACAAGGTGGCGCAAAAAAAAGCACCACTGGTGATCACCGATGTCTTTGGACATTATAGCATAACGCTTCTTGGTTGGCGCGGGAGCCACGTCCGATATAATGTATCGACAATGTTTCGACTTCTTGGAAGAGGCAGATAAGCGCCGCTTGGTTCCCATCAATGCGCCAATAACCTGTTTCAACCAAAGCGTTGAATACCCGTTGGGGCAGCTAACATTTCTGGTTACTCTTAGCTATGGAAAACATTCGAGAATAGAGACGTGGACTTCCTCATCATGAAAAATCCACATCCACATTATGATATCATCTTGGAAAGAGAAGCGATAGGAGACTTTAACGCCAACCCATCAACAGCTCATGGGATATGGGAGTACCAACTCCAACTGGAGTGTCGATGATCCACGCTAATGGGAACGCCATGTGGCGGATGCAAATATCCCGAAAAAGAAAAAATGAAATTAGAAGGCCAAAGAGAACCAGAAAAGTGGGTTCTCAACAGAAAATTCCCAGAGCAAAGGGTCACCATAGGATCTACCCTCTCAAATCGTACACGGTTGGCGTTGAAAAGGCTTCTCATCAGCAACATTGATGTGTTCTCCTGGACACCCGCAAACATGACAGGGGTACCTAGATCCAAAGCGGAGCACCTGTTGAAAGTAAACCAAGGTTGTAATTTGCAAGCGAAAGCTTGTAATGAGCAGGTGCAACAGCTCATAGATGCAGGAATCATCCGCATAATCCAATACCAAACGTAGGTAGCTAATCCAGTTATGGTACCAAAGACGAATGGCCAATGGGGGATGTGCATTTAATTCAAAGATCTTAGCAAAGCGTGTCCCAAAGATTGTTATCCCTTGCCAAAAATAGATTTAAAAGTGGACGCGCTAGTACCCTTTCGGTACATGCGTACAAGGGATATCATCAGTTCCACATGGCGGCAGGTGACCAAGACAAAACAGTGTTTCACATAGATAATGGTACATATTGTTTCAAGATGATACCATTTGGATTGAAGAACGTAGGGTCTACGTATCAGCGCCTGATGGATCGAGAATTCAAAGACCAAATTGGCATAAACCAGAAAGTTTACATGGATTACTTGGTAATCAAGAGTGACGTTGAGTCAGTATTGCTAAAAGATATAGAAGAAACCTTCAAAACTCTTCACAAGATATGCATGAAACTTAATCCAGGTAAATGCTCTTTCGAAATGAAAGAAGGAAATTTTTTGGGGTCATCGTCACCGCTGGTGGGTTCAAAGCAAACCCATAAAAGATTGGGGCGGTTGTTAAAATGTCTTCTCCCACCACAATTAGGCAGGTGCATACATTGAACGAACGGCTGGTCGTGCTGGACAGATTTCTATCAAATCACGCCGACAGATTCTTCCCGTTCATTTCAACCCCCTAAGAAACTGTCTCTAGAAGACACAGTTTCGATGGACGGTGGAAGCAGAAAATGCATTCCAAGAGATCGATGCGCGTCTCGCAGAACTCCCAACGCTAACGGCGCCGAAGTCAAAAGAGTCGTTAACAATGTACTTGGCTACCTCTGGTAGAGCAATCAGTGTGGTACTTCTAGTAGATAGAGATAACGTTCAGACACCTATCTACTATATCATTTTCACATTAATAGATGCAGAAACCAGGTACTCCACACTATAAAAACTGGTCATGTCATTAATTCAATCAGTGCGTTGACTATGGAGATACTTCCAAGGAAATCCAATCAACATTCTTACCAATTATAAGTTACAAAATGTACTAAGCAAGCTAGAGCTTTCGGGCCAGCTAGCCAAATGGGCCATTGAATTGGGAGAATATTCAATTGAATATAAACCCAGGCCTGCAATTAAAGGTCGGGTTTTGGCACATTTCATAGCCGAAGTGCCCTCAACAAGAGAAGTCGAATGCCAAAGAGACTTAGAACCTCCCATAAAACAGCGAAAAGAACAAATTTGCCAGTTATACCCAAACGAGGCATACAATGATGAAGGCTCAAGCACAGGGTTAAATCTAAAAGTCCCAGAAGGCCACGAGTTCACATACGCTATCCGCCTAGACTTTAAAAGCACGAACAATGAAGAAGAGTTTGAAGCATTTCTGGCAGGTCTAAGAATAGCAAAAAATTTCAGGGCCAAATATCTGGAAGCCCACGTAGACTCAATGCTATTGGCAAATCATATTGAAGGGGCGTATGAAGCAAAAGATGACAAGATGGTTTCTTACTTGGCACAAGCAAAGGCGCTGATGCTGATCATCACTACTTGCAAAATCAAACATATAAAGAGAAGTGAAAATAAATAAGCAGGCGCACTCGGCAAATTGGCATCGGTCAGCTTCGATCATCTGGAGAAGGATATCCGTGTGGAAGTCTTGGAAAATCCCTCTGTCGTCGCCTGAGAAGTTTGTGTAATTTCCACAAGCATAACGAGCTGGATTACCCAGATCATCAACTTTTTATTGTCGGGCCATAAAGCATTGAATTATTAGCATAAAGATGGAATTTTATATAGGCGATCTTACCTGGGACCACTCCTCCGATGCATAGATCTATAGAATGCAAATTACTTGTCGAGAAAAATACACAAGGGCATTTGTGGGATTCACGCAGGACCAAGAATGGTGGTGGCCATGATTATGAATTCAGGATAATATTGGTCGGGCATGCACGTGGATGCGGAAAAAGATATATGCAAACGCAGCGTATGCCAGCGCCATGCACCAAACACCCCCCTACCTAAAAAACATGATGATACAAGTGACATCCGCACGGTCATTTCAAAAATGGGCGATTGATATAACGGGTCCATTTCCTGAAGCACCAAGAAGAGTGAAATTCTAAATAGTCGCCATAGACTACTCCACTAAATGGATCAAGGCAGAACCTGTGGCCACAATTAACGCCGCCAGCATTAAGAAATTCATTTGGGAATTCATCATATGACATTTCGGGTTTCCAATTAACATAGTCAGCGATAACATAGCACAATTTGCGGATCAGCACATCAGAGCTTGGCTTTCAGAGCTGAACATAACCCAAATGTTCACTTATGAGGCACACCCGCAGGGGAATAGAGAAGTAGAGCGCGCTAACCGTAGCATCGTTGACGACATAAAACCAAGGCTGGATGGATAGATCAGGTTGCGCACGTCCATTTGGCTATCCACACCCAAAAGAACACATGCAATGCGGAAACACCGTTCAGCCTGAGTTATGGAACAGAAGCGATGGTCTCGGCAGAAATTGGCTTACCATCGCCAAGGGTTTTGTTACCAAGTGACAACCAAAGCCAAAGGCTCTTGGACTTAGTGCTTTTGGAGGAAAGAAGAGAGTAAGCCGCAATACGGATCAAAACTACAAACGCCAACTTCAGAAGTATTACAATGCAAAAGTAAAAATTTACAAGTTCAATGCAGGAGATTACGTCCTTCGCAACAAAGAGGCATCAAGAGCACACGTGCAAGGAAAACCGTCACTAACTTGGGAAGGGTATTAACAGAAAGAAAAGGTCCTGGCAAAGGCGCGTATGTGCTGATTCAACTTGATGGCTCACCGGTCCCAGGAACATGGAACGCGGCGCAACTGCGAAGGTGTTACATGTAAATTGATTTCATTAACTTGTTAAAAACGGCCAGGGGCCATGTTCAATTAATGAAAATGATACCCTGCATTTAGAAAATCTTAGCAAAATAAAAAAGACAACAAATATATAATGGAACATAGTTTAACAAAGTCACTTTCCATTGATTCAAAAGAAATATTTACAAAAGCGGATACCAACATCCGCTCAATGAAGTACAAAAATCCTAGACTACAAGTATCCTAGATTAATGTACAAACAACTTAATCCACATGGGGAGAGATTTCATAGTCCACAATGTCTTCTAAATTCTCCTCCACTGGATTCTGCGGCGCTGCAACATCATCGCCAGCTGTAGAAGAGGGACCTGCCTGAGCTGGCTCCAATAACTCCTTCAGCATATTCACATCATTCTCTTCCTTGGTATATTAGGCGATGACAGACAAGATGGGGAATGAAAGAGCATCATATTCAGCCTCAGCAACTTGGTATTCCGCTTCCACATCATTGTCGTGAAGCACGTAGGCTTCAAGAGGAAGTTGGCTTCGCAAGTGCGTTACCGCCTCCTGGAACCCAGCCTTGTGCCCCAGTTGTTGTGCAGCCGTGACAAAGCGCCCAACGCTCTTGGTCATATCATCATCCGTGAAGCGTTGGGTAACCTGAAAAGAGAAAACGCATATGTACAAATAGGAGGGAAAACGTAATATGCAAACGAGGAAAGAAAACCTTGCGGAATGCCTTCTTTAGAAGCCAATTGCGATCCTTGGCAGCGGCCGCACACTGAGTAGTCAAAGACTCAATAGTCTGCTCACGAGTGGCAATTGCATCATCCAAATTCCTCGCATCCGCCTTCCTCGGCGCTGCTTCAGCCTCTAATTTGTCACTCTGCTTGCGCAGACTGACGTTCTCCTGCTCGTGCTTGGCAGCGGCTTCCTTTGCAACAAGAGCTCGCATGCGCGTATCAGCAAGATCTTAGTTATATTTCTTGCACACAGCCTGGAAATCTTTGTAGCGCTCAGCGCGCTCACGGACAGACTCAGCTAAGTCTGCCTCAACCTTGGACAACTTTCCCTAAACAGCAGCCAGAGCTTGGCGGTTCTCTGCTGCCTCACGGCCCGCCTTCTAGGTGGCCTCCTCACCATTCTTCACGGAAAGATCCATTTCTCTCATTGAATCAGAAGCCTCAATATTTTTAGAGAGGAGAGCTCGGTTTTCACGAATAAGCTCCGACACACTAGACAGACCTCGTACGCGGTCAAAAATGGCATCAGATGCCAAACTGTCGCGGGTTTGGAACTTGCGAGCAATGCATTCCCCAGGCGGGAACACATGCTCCAGAAACTCAGAACAGACATCGAGATCATCAAAATTGGCGCTGCGTGTAATTTTCCATTTAGGCTGATAAGCCTTATTGGACTCGATCGAATCGCGGGGGTTCATATCTACATTCCCTGCTATACCGCCGGCAACACCGCTGCTACCACCACCAAAGTCAAAGCCCCAATGTGAAAAGGAGGCGGTTGAACATCCTCATCGCCGTCAAGGACAAAATCCTTGCCCGGTGAAGACTCCTTGGATCTCAGGAAGTCAACAAAATTTTGGGGGCAGACGCCCTGCTCAATGACTTCCCGACTAGAACCTCAGGCAACGCCTTCAGTGGTTCAAAAAATGAAGCCGAAGTTTGGGCCTCAAAAGAAACAACTAACTTCGTTGTCACATGCATAGACGTCACTATGGTTTCAGCCTCATACGGTCCAACCATGTAAGGCCCCGAACCCGGTAGCCCTACTTTAGCGTCGGATTTACTCATAAACACAGTCCTTCAATTCAGAGTTTATTAAAACTTTTCGCGGAATATAAAACATCAATCATTTGTTACAAAACATTAAATCTTTTCTTTGATACCATAACACAAAACTTTATATTTAAAACATCTTTACTTCTTTCTTCAGATGCCAGCCGTTCAATCCATGCCATGCGTCATCCTCTTGCAAGCTCTGTAATCGGCTCACCTGCGAGCATACTAAAAGTCAGCTACGCTGAGTGAGTTCTAGTTAATCAGGCAACATACAATCTATTCCCATATATTACTTCCCGTATCCGAAGACACATATTACTACCTTAACCTTGTATAAATATCCATAGGAGGATCGTCACGTAATATCTATTAAAAGAACCATTACCATTACCCTACCATATATAATTTCCATAGGAGGAACACTATACTATCCATAGAAGGAACACTTTACTATCCATAAAAGGAACACTATACCTTCCATAAAAGGAACACTATACCTTCCATAAAAGGAACACTATACCTTTCATAAAAAGAACACTATACCTTCCATAAAAGGAACACTATACTTTATTATTTAATATCCATGTAAGGAGCTAGTCACTTCCCTTGACGATACGTGCAATATCCGAAGATCGTTCACGTACCGTCAAGCAATCAATCGTATCGATCACTTATACCATACACGGCATACACATAAAATTATATCCTTTCGTTCATACTTTCTTACTTTCTTTTGTATAATCTTACTTTCATATCTTACGTTATAAAGAGCATTATGCCCTACATTCCTCGCGTATTACTAGGGCTCGGTACTCTCTTCGTAACCATACAACCATACGTTATCATTTCTTTTTTCTACTATCTCTATCATGTTCATACACATAAACGTACATAACATACTTACCTTATTCTTAGCGCTGCAACCTGACAGTACGTGCAATATCCGAAGATCGTTCACGTACCATCAAGCAATCATTCATATATTTCACATTATCCATATAAGGCATACACTTATCTCTTAGGATAAGTGTATTAACAAACATATTGAGTATGCACACAGCCCCGAAAAACGTCACAGAGAAAGGGGCTAGAAACTCACCTGAATTCTGCTTCTTTTTCTGATAGCTGTAAATCCCTTCTCTATCTGAGCTCGGCTGACTGTACAAGTTACACGTATCAATACTCGCCTGATCTAATATGGTGGCCTAGTAGTGGCTTACTTAACTTATCGCTTTTTAATTTATTTTCTAATCAAACTTAGCTCTAGGCGAAGTTAACCTTAGGCGAACTTAGCTGTAGGCGAAGTTACCAGCTAGGTGAACTTAGCTTTACAGCGAAGTTGCCATCAGGCGAACTTGGCTTCAGGCGAAGTTGTCATCAGGCGAACTTGGCCTCAGGCGAAGTTACCAGTTAGGCGAACTTAACTTTACAGCGAAGTTGCCGTTAGGCGAACTTAGCTTGCAGGCGAAGTTCATCAGGCGAAGTTCATCGCGTTGAAGGCGAAGTTACCCAGACAGCCGCTGTTCGGTTTCTTTCCAGCATTTTGAGCGTTTTTAACACCCTTGCTATGGTTCAATATCACCCACTACGCTTCCCGACCATCTTCGGTCGTTTATACACTAAAAAGCTTGGATCTTTAAACCTCAAAGATTAAGAATCATACCTTTTTGAGCTTGTTTGGATCTTGTTTAACTTGGTAACACAACTAATCGCTCTCTCTCGGACCTGCCCGATTCTTCCCTTGGCTCAGCCGGTTCCGGCGAAGTTAGTGGGTATGTGTGTGTTAGGGAGTTTGGTGAAATATGAAAGATATTTTGGGGTTTAGGGGATATTTATATCCCTGAAATCCCATGGACCTAAGGCCCATTCTCATTCAACCCATCTCTATTAATCCAAATCCATAACCCATGTCCATTACCCAACGCTAGCCCGACCCATACCAACTCCTATTCTATTATCTATTTCCAGATAACCCGAGTAAACTTTCCCTCTATTATTAAGTAATATAATTAATATTATCTTGAAATTTCGGGATGTTACAAGTCTTCCCTCCTTAAAGAGGTTTCGTCCCCGAAACCTAACTTATTCCCTATAAAAGGAAAACTTCGTATATTTACACGCTTTATTGAATAGCCTTCGTTTTCTGAGTTACCCTTCTTACTTCCGACTTTGCAGTTATCGAATGGTGGTCACGTGTATTAGCTATTTAAGGTAGCTTGTCCATGAGGCCCTCAATGTACCAAGTCTCGTTTCGATCTTTAAGAGGCTTTGTCTTATATCATATTAATGCTAAAGCCTAAGTCGAAACTCTATCACAACACGTCAATTTATCATGACTAACATGCATTCAGACAATTCGTACCATAATTAATAAACACCAGTCAAAATTTCAACATAAAACAACACGCATCGAGTCATCAATAAGTTACACATAAATTTAATACTTATGGCTAGCATCTAGCCTTCTTGAATGTCTTCTCTAAGCATACGGAGGAATCTGTTAAACCTCAAGCACTCTTCTCTCCTTCATGTCCTCCCTTTGGCTTCTTGCAATCCCTTGCTAGGTGCCCACGTCCTCCACAGTTGTGACACCTATGGTAATCATTACATTCCCAAGAGGAATGTCCTGCTCTTCCACACCTGTAGCAAACACCTAATCCCTTTCTTCACTCTCCGGGGTGTCTCTTCCCACATTTTTCACAAGCAGTGAACCCCTCTTGCCTTGCCTTCTTTTTGCGTGGATCCACCTCATTGGCTTCCTCTGGTTCTGGGGTTGGGTTCTTTTTCTTCGGTTCCATCTTCTCCCCTTCACAGTTGGCAAGGTCCTCATAAATCATCTCGGCCAATTCCACGGCCGAGTCAAATGTTGCGGGCTTACTAGACTTAACCAAAGTGCGAACATTCCGCGGAAGTCCCCTTACGTAACACTTGATCCTTTTAGCTTCGGTGTTCACCATGTCAGGTACCAACCTAGACATGCGGTTGAATTCAGTAGTATACTCCCGTTGTGTCATCTCTCCCGCTTTCAAATTCAGAAACTTCATCTCCACTCTTTCAACTTCTGTATCAGCGCAGAACCTCTTCATCACCATGTCCTTTAGGTCATTCCAACTCATCGCCTTGATCTCTTCACGGGTCGTCCTCTGCTCCACACTCTCCCACCAATACATAGCCTCATCTTCAAAAGATTGAGTGGCATAACCGACAGCTTGGTCAGGACGGCACTCGCTAATGCGGATAACCTTATCCATGGCGGTTATCCACTGAAGAGTAGCGATTGCGTCTCCTAAACCAGTCAGCTTAGGCGGGTCGCAACCTTTGAAGGACTTATAGTTCCAACCGCCTCGGCCCCTCTTCCTATCATCATCTTTCACAGACTTTACCTCACTCGAGTCACCCCTTTCCCTCTCGTCATCCTTTCTATTATTACCACCTGCCCCTTCAACGGTTCGTTCACGGCTTCCAGCAGATCCTTCGGGATTCAGGTTCTTCACAGCAGCAACTACAGCTTGAACAATGGCTGCTTGAACCGCAGGGCAAAGTTGAACTTCTTCGTTGTTGTTCTGGTCTCCTCCAGCGGCGCTCCCTTCATCTTCGGTGTGGGAAACTTCTTCTACCGAGGGTTGCCGGACAAGACGAGGCCTGCCACGACGTCCAGTGCGACCCCCAGTTCCCACAACTTCTCCAGCTCCAGCCATCAGTATTCTTAAAGGGACAACACAAACATCATCACTCAAGGAACTATTTAGTACAAGGATAGCAAGGCTAACAGGTAATAACAGTGGCCAGCTGTGACTAGCTGATCACGTTGCTTTCCGTGTCCTATTCGCTTCCCTTTATAAGTCTATTTGTGCTGGTTCTACTTAAGCAGTTAGTCAAATCAAACAATCAATTACTTCTATCCTTATCGTTCACGTATCTTTTCTTTCTCATTAACATATATCATTTAATCATACACCTTACCTTTACTGATTTTTGCTTGAGCGACACATGGCATTCTTGAACTGGCATCTTCTTTCTTTTCTTACTTAAATCCCATTCTCTGTTCGAGTCTAAGCATGTAGGATGCTTAAATCTCTCGAACTTATGCTCTGATACCAACTTGTAAGGCCCCGAACCCGGTAGCCCTACTTTAGCGTCGGATTTACTCATAAACACAGTCCTTCAATTCAGAGTTTATTAAAACTTTTCGCGGAATATAAAACATCAATCATTTGTTACAAAATATTAAATCTTTTCTTTGATACCATAACACAAAACTTTATATTTAAAACATCTTTACTTCTTTCTTCAGATGCCAGCCGTTCAATCCATGCCATGCGTCATCCTCTTGCTAGCTCTGTAATCGGCTCACATGCGTGCATACTAAAAGTCAGCTACGCTGAGTGAGTTCTAGTTAATCAGGCAACATACAATCTATTCCCATATATTACTTCCCGTATCCGAAGACACATATTACTACCTTAACCTTGTATAAATATCCATAGGAGGATCGTCACGTAATATCTATTAAAAGAACCATTACCATTACCCTACCATATATAATTTCCATAGGAGGAACACTATACTATCCATAGAAGGAACACTTTACCTTCCATAAAAGGAACACTATACCTTCCATAAAAGGAACACTATACCTTCCATAAAAGGAACACTATACCATCCATAAAAGGAACACTATACCTTCCATAAAAAGAACACTATACCTTCCATAAAAGGAACACTATACTTTATTATTTAATATCCATGTAAGGAGCTAGTCACTTCCCTTGACGATACGTGCAATATCCGAAGATCGTTCACGTACCGTCAAGCAATCAATCGTATCGATCACATATACCATACACGGCATACACATAAAATTATATCCTTTCGTTCATACTTTCTTACTTTCTTTTGTATTATCTTACTTTCATATCTTACGTTATAAAGAGCATTACGCCCTACATTCCTCGCGTATTACTAGGGCTCGGTACCCTCTTCGTAACCATACAACCATACGTTATCATTTCTTTCTTCTACTATCTCTATCATGTTCATACACATAAACGTACATAACATACTTACCTTATTCTTAGCGCTGCAACCTGACAGTACGTGCAATATCCGAAGATCGTTCACGTACCATCAAGCAATCATTCATATATTTCACATTATCCATATAAGGCATACACTTATCTCTTAGGATAAGTGTATTAACAAACATATTGAGTATGCACACAGCCCCGAAAAACGTCACAGAGAAAGGGGCTAGAAACTCACTTGAATTCTGCTTCTTTTTCTGATAGCTGTAAATCCCTTCTCTATCTGAGCTCGGCTGACTGTACAAGTTACACGTATCAATACTCGCCTGATCTAATCTGGTGGCCTAGTAGTGGCTTACTTAACTTATCGCTTTTTAATTTATTTTCTAATCAAACTTAGCTCTAGGCGAAGTTAACCTTAGGCGAACTTAGCTGTAGGCGAAGTTACCAGCTAGGCGAACTTAGCTTTACAGCGAAGTTGCCATCAGGCGAACTTGGCTTCAGGCGAAGTTGTCATCAGGCGAACTTGGCCTCAGGCGAAGTTACCAGTTAGGCGAACTTAACTTTACAGCGAAGTTGCCATTAGGCGAACTTAGCTTGCAGGCGAAGTTCATACCTTTTTGAGCTTGTTTGGATCTTGTTTAACATGGTAACACAACTAATCGCTCTCTCTCGGACCTGCCCGATTCTTCCCTTGGCTCAGCCGGTTCCGGCGAAGTTAGTGGGTATGTGTGTGTTAGGGAGTTTGGTGAAATATGAAAGATATTTTGGGGTTTAGGGGATATTTATATCCCTGAAATCCCATGGACCTAAGGCCCATTCTCATTTAACCCATCTCTATTAATCCAAATCCATAACCCACGTCCATTACCCAACGCTAGCCCGGCCCATACCAACTCCTATTCTATTATCTATTTCCTGATAACCCGAGTAAACTTTCCCTCTATTATTAAGTAATATAATTAATATTATCTTGAAATTTCGGGATGTTACAAACCACACCCATCATTATCAGCAAAGTCACCAACTGAAGAATGGGAATTGCCTCAAACAAGTTTCCCACACATGTCATCGTAGGCAAGCTAATTGTTGCGCATGCCGCCAAAGAGGTGGCGGCAGACGACACTCCAGCAGATTTCCCTCCCGTCGCCATTGGCGTCATCCGAGGTTCTGAAATAAATAAAAATTTATATAAGAAACGATATTAGGAAAATAATGTGGAATAGTATGATTTTGAATACCTGGAGACTTAACCATACCACTTAGCTTCACAAACCCGCCCAGACGGGGCATCTTGAAGAGAGGAACTTCCTCCTCTTCCTTATCATCGTCCATCGATGTGTACCCCACATGGTGTGGGACAGTGAACGTTCCGGTGTTCATGGCAGAAGTAACTATGTGATACATTGGTATCCACAAAGGTTCCAGACTGAAAGGCTTAAGGCAAAGTGCTGCCTTCAGTAGCATGGGTGCAGGTGGATGGGAGTGAACGTGCGTCCACAACAGTTCCGGGAGAATCCAGTAATGTCGTCGACGACAAAACATGCAATCCAAACGTCACGTCCGACACGATGGCATCATCATCATCATCATCATGCTCAAGAGGTCTCTTGGAAGAACCTCCCGGAGAAGCAACCGTCTTCCAACCGCCACCTTTTTCTTCCTTCCCGCCACATTTAGGAAGGCGCACATATCAGACCGCAAACTTCGCAAATGTTGAAGACACTGGAGAAGAAAATGCTACCGAGGAGAAGATCAAGGAACTTCAATTCGCATATATGGCGTAAACTTCTCTAAATTCATCTGAGGTAAGTTTTCAACCATGCTCTTTAGATTGTGTTGATAAGATAGAATTATATAAGCTTCATAATGACAACTTAATTAGAGATATGGAAAGAATAAACTTTGAAAATTTCAAACTTAAGAAGAATGAAAAAGCTTTCCTAGATAAAATAGAAGCTCAGCATAAGGACATCTCTAAGCTTAAATATGAATTTAGTATAAAGTGTTGTCACCACCTAGATGCCAAACAAGAAATCTCTAAATTAACTACTAAACTGAAAGGCTCCAAGTTAGAAATTCCGAATCTAACTAGTAAATTTGAAAGGGCTGAACTAGACTTTAAAAAATTCGATAGTTCCAGTAAAGTAGTCAACTCAATGATTGAAAATCAATTGTGGTGGAAAGAAAATGAAGGTGAAGGAATAGGATACAGTCAAGTTCCCCCACCCTACAACAACAATTATGTCCATACCCCTGTTACCAAATAACAGGAGGAAAAGGTAAAGGACATGAAGTACGGTAAACAAGACAAATGTGATAGAACCAATTCTGTGAAGGCTGGTACATCCACTTCAGATATGAGAGATTTTAATGTGTTTACTTCATGTGTAGAAAAAGTAATTGTGAAGGAATGGACTGATGAGGATGACGACCCTTGTTTTGAATTTCATAATGACATTGTTTCTGATGTTTCTTTAAAATTATCTATTTTGGATTCGGTTATTTCAACTGTTTGTGTGGGCTCTGTTTTAAAGAGCAAGGATTCTTGTGTGGTTGATTCTGTTAAAACTTTGAATTATGATAATGTGTTTTCTAATAAAAGTAAAAATTCAAAAAATTCAAACATATACTCACCACCAAAATTTGTGAAAGAGGGATGCTCTAGTAACAAACAAGGTGGTAAGTTCAATAAGGTGAAGAACGACCCTCGTAATTTGAAACAAACTAGTCTACACAACCAGTCCAGACAAGGAGTTGCCCAAAATGTTTTCATAAAACGTCAAACATGTTTTAATTGTGGCACTCCCGGTCATATTGCAAGAAACTATCCACATCATCCCTACATTCCCTATTATGGATTTTATTAGAGGAATATGCCATATATGCCTCATAACTCATATAGGCAAAGATTCAGGCATAATCAGGCTAGTTCCTCTGACGATGATTGGAATCGAAACAAATCTGACAGGTTTAGTCCTCATCAGGCCAAGCATGACATGTTTCGAAATAGGGTTAGAAAAGCTGCATCGGTTTCAAAAAGGAACGGACATTCTAAACCGAAACAGGTTGAGAAGAAAAATTCATGTCTTTCTAACCCAAAAACACCAGAGACGAATTCAACCATTCATATTTATAATGTCAAATCCTACAATGGTAGATATAAATGGTTGCCCAAGTCTCCGGTAAAAGAATCTGTGAGTCAAACGTTTGATGATCAAAAGGATATGTCATGGCAACCAGTGACCACCTTAGATGAGTCAGGGTCGCCCAGTATAACTATGGACTGGGTACCAATATCTAACTAATCCCGCGCTTTGTGCAGGGACAGCTATGGAGGAATATCATCAGACCTTGATATGTTGATAGTGGCTGTTCTAGGCACATGACAGGGGACATTACCCAACTACACGAAATTCAAACATTTAATGGTGGGTATGTGTCTTTTGCGGGAGGATAGAAAGGAAATATCACTAAGAAGGGCACTGTAAGTAACGGTGTTTTAAAATTTGAAAATGTTAATTTTGTTCCAGAATTGAAGCACCGCCTTTTGAGTGTGTCACAAATTTGTGACAAAGAGTTTTCAACTCATTTTACTAAGAAAGAGTGTCTGATTTTGAAACCTGGTATAATTATACCAGAAGACTGGATTCCTGTTCGATCACAACGAAAAGATAATGCTTATGTGATCAACATGAACAAAAATGTTCCTGATGAAATAACATGTTTGTTTTCAAAAGTGTCAGAACACAACGCCATTCTATGGCATCGTCGTCTTGGTCATGCAAATTCCAAAAATCTTAATCGTCTTACTAAAAATAATTTGGTACGTGGTTTACCCATTAAGGACTTTGTAACTATTGAAAAGTGTGTGGCTTGTGCTTTGGGTAAACATCATCGAAAAACTCATAAGCCGAAGTTGATCAATACTATCTCATCTGTTTTTCAATTGCTTCATATGGATCTTTTTGGACCCGTCCATGTCTTGTGTCTTTCTCTAGCTCTTATTGTCTTGTTATTACTGATGACCACTCACGTTTCACTTGGGTGTTTTTCTTGTCAAATAAGAGTGAAACTGCAGATTTAATCAAGAAGTTTGTTGTGCTCATGGAGAACCAACTGAATTTGAAGCTGAAGGGAATTCATTGTGATAATGGAACGAAATTCAACAATGCATCATTGAATCATTTCTGTTTAGAAAGGGTGGTGCTACGTCAGTACAGCGTCGTACGAACCCCACAACAAAATGTTGTAGCAGAAAGAAAAAACAGAACTCTTATCGAGGCGGCAAGGACTATGTTGTGTGATTCTAAACTGCCATTGTTCTTCTAGGCAAAAGCTGTTAATACAGCCTGTTATGTTCATAATCGGGTGATAATTAACAAATCCAAGATGAAAACCCCATATGAGATTGTTTATGGTCATAAACCCACTGTTTCACATTTCAGAGCCTTTGGTTGTCCTTGCACACTACTGAATCTCGAGTCTATTCCAAAATTTGGGGCCACAGCTGATGAGTGTTATTTTGTTGGTTATGTGGCCAATACAGCTTACAAGGTCTACAATAAATCAACCAAGCAGATTCTAGAGTTCTATGAGATTCGCTGGTTGGAAGAAAATGAGACTGATGCTCGTGTCGGTCCGGACTGGTTATTTGATTATAATGAACTGTTCAAACCATTCAATGTGTTTCCAGTCGTCAACATAGAACCTTCAGTTGGTCCTACAGTGGAAGCTACAAAAGATGACCCAAAGGCAGTACCTCACATCTCTCCATTTCTGGATGATAATACCACTGAATTAATTAATGACTCACCCGAAACCGAGGCTCAGCCAAAAGAAACCCAAGAAACTGAATGTTCGCCGAACTCGTCTGAAGAGGTTGCTGTTGTTGAGGGGGGAGAGTTCCATTCGTCAGATCTTCGGGAGCACACTATTCCTGATGCCATTCCAAATGAATATGTCACCAGCACTTCGTACTCTCACAGTACAGCGACCTCTGGATGGAATAATCCTCTTGTTGATGTTAATGAGAACTTCTCAAACTTTCAACCTACCGGTGATGTTTTCGACCAATTAATTCCATCAAGAATTCAGAAAAATCACCCAATTGAGAATGTCACAGGTCCTCTTGAAAAGGGTGTGTCCACCAGAAGTCAGACAGGATACATAAATAGCTGCCTATTTTCTTGTTTCATTTCTCAAATTGAGCCAAAGACTGTAGAAATGGCACTTCAGGAACCCAGTTGGGTTGATGCTATGCACGAAGAGTTGAATCAAGTTGATAAGTTGAAGGTTTGGAGATTGGTTAAGTTGCCGGAAGGAAAAAAAGCTCTTGATACAAGATGGGTTTTTCGAAACAAGCAAGACGACACTGGGGTTATTGTTCGAAATAAGGAACGGTTGGTAGTTCGTGGTTTTCGTCAGGTTGAGGGACTAGATTACACTGAAGTTTATACCCTAGTGGCTAGACTTAAGGCTATTAGAATTTTTCTGGCCTACGCATCATTCATGGGGTTCACAGTGTATCAGATGGATGTCAAGACCGCTTTCCTGTATGGTGAAGTCAAAGAAGAGATTTATGTGGATCAGGCACCGGGTTTTGTTGATTCCAAGAAACCAAATCACGTCTACATGCTAGACAAGGCGTTATACGGGTTACATCAGACTCCTCGGGCGTGGTATGCTACATTGACCGCACATCTTTTAGATCATGGCTACAAGCGAGGAACCATTGATCAAACATTGTTCCGGAAAACTATAGGAAAAGATTTGATTCTAGTCCAGATCTATGTAGATGACATTATTTTTAGATCCACCAGCGTTGAGTTGTGCATAGAATTTGAAGATGTAATGAAGAAAATATTTGAAATGAGCTCATTGGGTAAAATGACAACATTTCTGGGGTTCAGGTTTGCCAAAGCTCGGCAGGAATTTTACTGCATCAAGGGAAGTATGTTGAGGACATACTGGCAAAGTTTGAACTTCAAGATTCCAAGAGTGCTAACACTCCCATGGCAGAAAGGCCTCAACTGACATCTGATCCTGAAGGGATTCCCATAGATCAAACGTACTATCGATCAATGATCGGGTCTCTGATGTACCTCACAGCCAGTCGTCCTGACATCATGTTTGCAGCTTGCCAATGTGCTCGTTTCCAGGCTAATCTTAAACTCGCTCAATAAATTGTTATGAAACGTATTTTTAGATATCTTAAGGGACAACCAAAATTAGGTCTTTGGTATCCCAAACAATCAGAATTTGATCTTTATGCTTTTGCTGATAACAATTATGGTGGAGATGACATTGACAGGAAATCCACATCCGCCGGATGCCAGTTCTTAGAAGATCAGCTCAGTTCATGGCAGTGAAAGAAACAACAGACGGTGTCTACTCGACCGTCGAAGCAGAGTATGTTGCTGCATCAGCTTGCTACTCTCAGGTTATCTGGATGCAAAATCAACTGCTGGATTACGGTTTGGAATTTCTTGATACTCCAAGTTTTTGTGATAATGATGCTACCGTTGCAATTGTGAAAAATCCTTTTCAACACTCCAAAACCAAGCACATTGATATTAAAATTCATTTTATTCGTGACTGTTTCGATCGAAAATTGATTCACCTTGAACAAGTTCACACTGACAACAAAGTGGCGGACTTATTTACAAAACTGGTCGGAACAACCATATTTAATGTGCTTGTGAGTTTTCTTAAAATGCTTCGTTTCGAGGATTGAGTCTTTTTGGGAATAAATTTGTATATATTTGTTTAATTTGCACAAATTTAGGGGGGAGAAAAAATCAAAAAGTCAAAAATAGTGTGTGCGCGTTGTTTTTATTATAAAAAAAATTCAAGATTCATTCTCGCTTAAAATTATGTCGGTCGTTCAAGTTTGAAAGACATATACCTGTATACGGTTGGTCCACAGTTCTACTCGTAGATTCACAGGATAGCCATTTACCTAAAGGCTGAAAGCTCCCGGGGCGATTATGATGTGTTTTGTGTTTTGTATTCTTTCACTTAAAATTATGTCGATAACTCTGAGCCGGAAGGACATGTATCTTCATACATATTTGGTCCGGTTAACCACTTGTGGTCATACAGGATAGCCATTTACCTGAAAGCTTAAAGTGACCGGGGTGACTGAATTCTTAACACGTGTGTCTTATGTAACTTCTTTGTAAATGATATTACTTTTCAGTTAACAGCATTTTAGAAGCTTCAAAATATTTTCAAACGAAAATTGATCCAACCTTTGGAAAATGATAGGTAAATTGTTTTTGTGTGCCTAACGGGTGAAGTTATTAAGCTTAAAAGGCTCTAGAACAGTCATTGATTTGTATGGTAGCTTTCCATGATGCGTAAAAGTTGAAGTGATATAAACTAAATTTGCTAAACTTAATATGGAGATTCATTTTGAAAAAATGTGCATGTCTCCATATACATCTCTCCGAATAATAGGCAGAAAAGCAATTACCTAGTCATACACGAGCCCGTTAGTGTGTTGATCACCAAAATTATTGTGTTATTAAGTTACTATTAAAATATATATATATATAATAATAATAATTTTATTACAAAAGAGTTTCTTTTATCCTATTAAATTCTATGTTTTAAATGCTTAGAGGGTCAAACTAGAACTACAGAGATGGGGGCACACAAGTAAGTCATGCCATGTCTCGAATGAAAGGCATGTAAGTCCGGACGGCTTGTAAGTCCAATATTCAACCTTAAAGCTTAAATTATGGTTTATTTATCTGTAAATTATTTTGATCACACTAAGGGGTTGGGGTCAAATTGGGGTGATCTGGGGAAAGCCAAATATGCTTTGAGAAGAGATAGGAGGCATCACAGGTCCATGAGTGACGTCCATCTAAGCTTTATGCCAAACTGAACCTAAATCATATCACTGATGCAATGAAAATCATGCTAAGTATGTTATACCTGCTATCAACCTGTCTCTTTATGTCATAATAACGTTGAACATGAATCCTAGTGACAGCCTCTTAAACGATGCGATTCCATGTTCGGATGTTTTCTTAAACAGGCGGCGTTTTTACAGAAACTGAAGTTTGATCCCAATTTTACAAAATTCAAGGGGGTTCCTTTATACGTTAATTTTTGTATTCCTTTTATTTAGTTTATTTTATTTTATTTTATTTCGTTTTGTTTGTTTTATCTCGAAACTACTCTCCTCGAAACGTGTGATTTAACTAGGTTATTTTCAATACGTTTTTAAAATGATTTGGGTTGTCTATCACTTTTGGGTTAACATACTTTTGGGCTGACAAAGTTGGCATGGGCCTATTTAGGCGTTCTTGGCCCATGAAAGTTGGGGTATAAATAGACCCCAACTCCATTATTATTCACTTTTCACTCAAAACTTTTCATCTTTCTCAAATCTCTCTGCTAGCCGAGAACCATCTCTTGCATAATCTAACCTCCTTAAGCTGCGAAATCTTTCAAACCTTCATTATTGTTTCACAGGTAAATGAGCAAAGGTTCACGCTAATCTGTCTTGTTTGAATGTTCTTGAAGGAATTGACAGATGAATAGCCGGATTTCATGGATAAAGAGGAGTCATGGATCATTAGAATCAATGATTAAGGATTTTGATTGGATGTTTAGAGTTATATGTTGGAAATTACTGAACTTGTTGCAGTTTTAATGGAGATCTCGGTGATTTGGAGAAGACGACACACATTCCAAGAAGGAACCCAAAGAGTTCTCTGTCCACAGTTGTCAAGTAGTTCTCGGTTGACTTTCATTGTCCGAGATCACCTAGCCTTGACCGAGAACTCTTGTTCTCGGTTAGATGTTGACCGAGAACTCTTGTTCTCGGTTGACTTTCGTCAACCGAAAACACAGGACTTAACCGAGAACTCATGTTCTCAGTTAGGTATTGACAGATAACTCATATTATTGATCGAGATCTCCCATGTGGACTTAAACCTCACTGTTGGGCTTAATCTACCTGCAATATTGTTATTTTGATCTTATGGACCAACTAATGAGTTATTGGGCCTGATCATTAATCTTGTAGCTGTCTCTAAGATTCTCACCAGGATGGGTTACGATGGTACTTATCCTCCGGCAATCAAGAAATTATTTCACCCTTACTGAAGTTTCTTGATACTTTTTCACATGCGTGTCGGGTAGAAAAGGGGGGTCTGACGAGATAAGTCATAATCAGATGTCTGTCATCACTGCTCTGATCATGGGTTGGAATTACAACTATTCCAAGTTTGTCTTCAATGAGATGATGAGCAACTTGAAAGGAAAGAAGAAAGAAATGTTCCTAATGTATCCAAGATTTCTGCAAATGATCTTCGACTCACACTACACCAACCTTGTCAGATCCGTTGATACTTTAGACATGAAGTCGATGGGACCCACCTCCTTTTGGTTAATGAAATAGTCCAGGAAAGGCTCCAAGATTGTCTATCAGGGCCTTCATGTTTTGGAAAAATTTGGCAGATTTGCTGAAACTGAAGCTGTACAAGTTACTGCTCATGTTGCCGATGAACATGCAACACCGGTTTAAAGGCGTTCTGCTGCTTTTGAGATTAGTTCAGATGAAGAAGATGAGACAGAACATCATGAGATGGACACTGCTCCGAATGCTGAGAAATTAAGTGATCTTGAAGCTGTCAAAGCATTATTACAATCAACTGCTCTAAAGCCTCCTCAAGCATTTGATGTAAATGAAGAAGACGATACTCTCGAGGAACCAGCCAATGACCTCATTCCATGAAAAAGGAGAAAGAAAGACCCTAGGTCAGACGTGCAGGTTCCTGAAACTGAAACAACAACCGCTACACCAACAACAACCACCTCACCAACAACAATCGCATTCACTAGCCCACAACAACCTAAGTCACATGCTCCAGTGAGTCAAGTTGAACCAAGTGCATCCACTGCAGAACCACTGATTCAAGATCAGGTGTTTGATGACCTGGCTCATGATTATGATTTTAAATCAGATATTCCACACATCAATGAGGAAAACATACCATTCACTAATGCTCCCTCCAGCTCATCAGGCCCAATGAATCAAGGTCAGTCAAGTTCTAGCACTTCAGACAAGATTGCACAGATTCTTGCCATGCAAAAAACTTATCTCCAGAACAAAGGTAAGGGAGTTGTTCATGAGAACGCTCCTGTCGACATACACGCACTACAACATTTAGTTTTTGAACTCAGGCAAGATTTAGTCGTCAAAGATGTACGTATTCAGGAATTGAAAGCAAGCAATTCTGATAAAGACTCGATTAAAAAACTGCAACTCAACATGGGAGGATTAACGGCTATGTATCTTGACCTCCAACATAAGCTCTTTCAAAATTTTCGAGATGAATTTAAAGGTAGTGATGATGTGGCCTCTCAAACTACTCAAGTTAATCAAGGTGATAGATCTGGTTTTCGCCCAGGAGAGAACATAGATGAATCTGAGACGCTGAAAAGGTACATGGTTACACCTCCATTCGCCAAAGAAAAGTCGGACAGAGTTCAGAAGAAATTGTTGGTGATGAAAAATTCCAATCAGAATGTTGAATCATCCGATCACCCAAACAGGTTCGTTGTTACTTTTTAGAAGGGTTTTTCAGATAAATATGGTGATTGATCAGGAGTTGTGTCATGGCTTTGATGCTGAAAAGAACATGTGGTAGGTAAAGAGGAAGTCAGGGACCACTGAGTACTATAAGAAGATGAAAGATTTTGGTTCCTGGACTAAAGTGATCTCAGTGATTTGATAAACTCTCTATTCCACAACCCATCTAATGATAAATGTGCTAGGTATTTCTGGAACATTCTGAGAAGTCAGGTTGATCAAGGCTTTCCAACAATGCCAACTGCTGAGTCGTTCTTGAAGAAATCTAAGGGGGTCGTGGATCCAAAAATAGGAAAGACAATGGTCAACGTTATGTGGCCTGCTACAAAGAAGGCCACCCACATTCCTGTACCTGATGCGATTCCAGATGGCACATTGGACAACATGAGGTTCTGGATGTTTGATAGTATTACTGTCATTGTGGTTGTCAAACTACAAAAGGTCAAGGGAAGTATAGATTTGTTGATCCAAGAGATTTGTTAAAGTTTGGGGAGAAGGATATCAAGACTCTTAGCACGTTCCAGATAATAGCTAATCCAATTTTTGAGACGGCTACCAAAGAATACACGAGTATGGTAGCTTCTATTATCAGGTGCAAGTTTTGGGCTGGTGCGTTGAAAGATGCTGATATTGATTACATGGAGCATGATTGAAGACCAAGCTACAAACCAAGGGGGAAATTTTTTGGCCTAGATTAGAGTGGTTTGTACTTATTCTGTATATGTTTGGGCTGAGTATGTAGTATGGGGTTGGGCCGTGTGTGTAAACCGAGATCGTAGGGATCTCGGTGGGCTTTTGGTTATTATTGGGTTATTGGGCTAGCTTGTTTTGGTTCCTTATATATAGAACACTTTGTATAGGGTTTAAGGGTTGTTCATTGAGTTGTTAGTCTTTGTCCGTCAAAGTGTTTACTAGACGAGGTTGTAATCATCGTGCTTAAGCACTCGACGTATAATAATAATACGTGTGTTTTGAAGCAATCATTGTGTTACGTGTTTGTGTTATTTTGTGTTCTTGAATCACCTAGTATTGGAACCAATACTTGGTGTATTGATATCATAATTGTAGGGATCCAGATTCGGGACTTACAAGCCATCAACCCAATAAAGCTCTTTTTTTTTTCTTTTCTGCTTCAGATGTCTCTTTATATTCATAAAATAATATGGCTGGGTTTTCTTTTTATATGTTTACACAACTCCATCGACGAGCTTAATTTTATAGGCCCAATTCTCTCTCTCTCTTTTGTTTTGTTTACTTGCTTAGCCTTGGAGTCATTTTATCTCATTTGCTTTAGACTTTTAGTGTAGCCCATTATGCGATCCAGCCTGACTTTAAATGTGATTGAACTACAAGTCCACAAGTAAAAATTTAAATAATAAACGTGACGTGAGTGCTTTTCAAAATTCAACTCACACATAATTTGATTTCTATTCTATATTGGCATTATTATTTATCAAATAAAATCAAAATATGTTTTAAAAAATCACTCGTTGGTTTCAAGTTTAGCAAAAGTATTTTAATTTAGTTCGCCGTCTCTTAAAACCTTTAAAAATCCAATTATGAGCAAAATAGGAATATATTCAATAAAAACTTAGCTCAAAATACTTAAAAGTGTAGGCAATATTTGTTGGTGCATAATGCCAGTAGTTCAGTATCTCGTGTTTATTTATGTCTGTAATCGTTTATATTGTTCGTTTTATTAAACGTGTTCTTATATGTTCGCTGTGTTTAAGCGAACTTGAAGTCAGCGAAGTTATGACAACATCGCCTAGTATGTTAGGCGAAGTTGTCGAGTTACATAAACTCATAACTTCGGCTTGTTTGGTAGACTTTTGGTACGATTGGTTTTGGTGATTCTCTGAGTCACGTGTTTGTAACCTTGGTTATTAAGCATTGCAATATAACAAGTATTATCATATATAATCTTGTGTTTGTTTAGATTCAACGTGTTATTCGTGTATACACTCGTATCGTATACGTGGGGATTCCGCACCCTCGTGTTACGAGATACTCCTGTGTAGATCCGGCTGAGAACCTACAATTGGTATCAGAGCATTTTGCTCGTGATTGTGTGGTTCGGGATTGTCACACGGGTGTTAAGATCGTTCCGTTAGACCATTCACGGAACGAGTTTACGTTGAAAAACCTAGTTTTTGTCAGTTGTTCCTCATCTCTCATCAAATACACCTTCAAATCACCCTCTCGTCCCTCGAAATCGACCTAACTAAACCTGCAAAACTCCTTTGTTCTTCTGGCGAAGTTGCCTTCACCCATACTAAGGTTTCAGCGAACATATAGGGTTTCAGCGAAGTTGTGACTAGCGAAGTTGTATAATTAGCGAAGTTGTGTAGTCAGCGAATTTGTGTAGCAAGTGAAGTTGTTAAGTAGCGAAGTTAGAGTCTGCGAAGTTGTCATACTCTTAATTAGCAGGCGAAATTGTCCTTAAGCGAAGTTACATGCGAAGTTGTAGTAACTTCGCTGCTTACTGCACACAGATTCTTATTTTTTAAGTTCTAAATCTCGTTTCGTTTAGTATGACTTCGATAAACATCCCTGAACTGGTAAAGATGGAGGTTGAAGCTGGTTCAGCAACTAAAGCTCCAAAATTGCTTAAAGGTACTGATTTCGTTGCATGGAAAGATGGAAGATGATAAAAAGAAAATGTATGAGGCAGAAAGTAAAGCGCATGCAGCTATATCAATGGCACTTCCACAAGAGATTCTTCAGACTTCTAAAAAATACAAAACTGCTAGAGAGCTATGGGAAGAACTAGAGAACAGATATGAAGGAAATCTTGGGATACGTACCTCCAATACAAAGCTGCTGAAAACTCAATTCTCCGTATTCAAGTATCTGAAAAATGAATCACTTGATGACATCATCACACGATATTATCATCTGATGACCGAGCTAAATAACAACTCCATTGAATACAAAGAAGAAGAGATAGTGGAAAAGCTTCTTGATGCTCTCCCACCAAAATGGGAGATGTACACAGTTCTGATGAGAGAAGATAAGGACCTTGAGAAGATTGATTTGGAGCCGGTGGTAAATAAGTTACGGAATTTTGAACTTAACATGGCTCGAAAGGAGGCACCTACTGACCAGGTTCAGGATCCGGGAATGTATGGTGCTAAAGTCACTCCAAACTCAAGTTCAAAAACAGAATCCACTGCATACTACTCAAAGGGGGAACCAAACTCCACTCCAGATGGTCATGTGATTCTCAATATGGATGGTGACGTATGTTTTGTAGCAGGAGGTAGTAGTTCCTCAAAACCTCAAACCACAGCTGGTAATTTCTCAACCAATGCTTCTAGCAAGAACTACTCACAGATGCCTATGAGTGTGAAATCAGCTGAACAACAGTTTGCTCTTTATGCCTTTTTCATTGCCTCATATGAGAATTACATCAAAGGAAAAATAATCGACCCTGCAACTTTGGATGAAGACTATGATCAGATCGACGCTGATGATCTGGAAGAAATGGATCTGCAGTGGCAGATGGCTATGATAGTTAGAAGGGTAAAGAGATTTATGAAGAAAACTGGCAGAAAATTTGTTGGAGAAAGACCAGGGTTTGACAAGTCAAAAGTTCATTGTTATAATTGTCAACAAAATGGTCACTTTGCTAAAGAGTGTACAAATGAGAGAGTCGAGCGAAGTCAAAACAGGACTGCTCAATAGAATGGGGGTGGAAGTGAAAACAAGGCTATGGTATCTCAGCAAAACGGCGGATACAACTAGAATATACAATTTGAGGAGGTGTTCGAACAGGCAAATCTGGTAAATATCGAAACTGGAGGAAGTGACAAAGAGACGGGGGAAGATCAAGCATACATGGCAGAAGTGAACGATCAACTCTCAGAGGTATGTTCTGAATCTCATTGTGAACATTGTGAAAAACTGTCTGATCAATTGAAAGCATTAACTGATCAATTTGTTAGTTTGGACACTTAATTTAAAAATCTAAAAGAAGAACATCACTATTCTAAAACTAAAGAAAACAGCTACTCGGTAAAAATAAAAGCCAGTGAAAAAGATATCAAAAGTCTTAAAGCCACCCTAGCTGAAAAAATACAAGTGATTGATCTTAGTTATGAAGTGTTAGAAGAAAAGACCAAACTAATTGCTGAAAATGATAAACAGATAGCTGATTACCAGGTAAAAGTGGTGGAACTGAACAGAAAAATTGAACAGTTAGAAATTCTTCTGCGATGTTAGATCACATCATAAGTGTTCAACGTTCCCCGGTTAACAAAGGGGGAATTGGATTCTCAGAATTTCCACCACCATACAACAATAACTATACATATAATCCTAGTAATCAGCAATCTGCGAATGTTGAAATTAGTCAGACAGTTCCAATAAAAGTTTCTGCTAAAGAAACTGAAGTTAATGAGAGTGAAACGAGTAAGACAAGTTCTAATGTCACAAGTTCTGTCTCAAGTTCTGTCTCGTCAAATTCGGAAAAGTCGTCTGAATCGGGTGAGTTAAAATAAGAGGTTGTGTTACTAAAACGTGGGGAGGACTATAAGTTTGATGAAAAGAAATCTCCCCTAAATCTGTTTGTCCCACCATATGTGAGACAAACCGACAGTAACGCAACCTCGACATTGTTTTTCCCACCATATGTGTGACAAACCGATTGTAACGCAACCTCGACATCTGCAACAACTTTTGAGACGAAAGTTCAAAACAACCAGAATAATTCGAACAGAAGTTGTTTTAGATGCAACAGGATAGGACACCTTGTCACTGATTGTCTTCTGAAACAGAGAAAATCTAGAAATATGAGGCCTACTAAAACTGAGAATAAAATGAATACTAATTATGATACTGGTAAGAATGCTAACACACCAAATTTCAGTCATTGGACTAATCCAAGATTTCAAAGAAATCAGTCTCGTTTTTTCCCAGTGAATTACCAAACCAACAATTATAATTCCATTAATGCTAGAAATTCACGAAGGTTTGGTTGGCCTCATAGCCAGTCATCTAGAAATTTTCCTTTCAGATCTTACATAAATTCTCCTCAAACTAACTTTAGGCAACCAAGGTACTGGATGCCAGATAACAGGTTTAATCAACCCAAGACCAGAAGGTCTTGGGTCCCCAGATTTTAACCTATTTCTTTAATTGGACAGGAACAGTCAAAAAGGGCTGTAAACAATATGTGGGTTGTTGACAGTGGCTGTTCTCGGCACATAACTGTTAACAAGAACTTGTTACGTGATTGGAAGTCTGTTCAAGGTAGAAGGATTAGTTTCGCAGGAGAAAATGGTGGAAGAATTACTGGTATTGGGACTGTGACAAAAGGCAGAATAAAGTTGGAAAAAGTGAATTTTGTGGAAGAGTTGAAACATAACTTGTTGAGTGTCTCTCAGATTTGTGACAAAGAATACACCGTTCATTTCACTAAAGATGAGGCACTCGTACTTTATCCTGGTTTCAAGATACCATAGGCCTGGGTTGTGATGAAAGCTCCAAGAGAAAATAACACGTATGTAATGGATATGAGATCAACCGAGATGACAACAGAAGAGTCATGTCTTCTGTCAAAAGCAACAGAATCTGAGTCAGAGTTGTGGCACCGAAGAATGGATCATATACATCTTCGTAAGATGAACTACATAGTCAAGAATGGGTTGGTACTAGGGGTTCCTTTGAAGAACTTCAATTTTGAAGACTAACGTGTATCATGTAAGAAAGGAAAATAGCACAAGAAGCCTCATCACTCCAAGAAGGTTAACTCAATTGTCAGCACTTTGGACCTGCTTCACATGGATCTCTTTGGTCCTGTGAATGTAAAGAGTCTAGGAGGAACATCATACTGTCTGGTTATAACCGATGACTACTCACGATACTCTTGGGTCTATTTTCTAGAAGGCAAAAGATGAGACTGTTCAGTTGGTAATTAACTTGATTACCAAGGTGGAAAATATTGTCGGGAGAAAGGTTAAGTACATCAGAAGTGATAATGGTACAGAGTTCAAGAACTATCAGATGGAGATGTTTTGTTTGCAGAAAGGGATAGATCATCAGTACAGTGCCCCATATACTTCGCAACAAAATGGAGTAGCTGAAAGGGAGAATAGAACTCTAATCGAAGGCGCTAGGACCATGCTGGCAGATGCTAAACTTCCTGTGGTGTTCTGGGCTGAGGCTGTTGCTACAGCCTGTTATATCCTTAATCGTGTTTTAACTGTTAAAATATTAAATAAAACCTGTTATGAACTTATGCATGGTAGAAAGCCAAATTTGAAAGGTCTTGAACCTTTCGGGTCCCCATGTTCGATATTAAAGACTAACTCTAAATTTGGTGTGAAAGCTAACGGAGGTATTTTAGTTGGCTATGTTGTTGGGACACCCAACAGAAGAGTCTTTAATCTATCAAACAGCAAGGTTGAGGTGGTCTGTAACACTGACATTACTAGTTACAAATCACCAAGGCCTAGCATGGGACCGGCAGAGGCTTTCGACTATGATAAGCTATTCAAATCTTTTAATGTGCCTTACTTGGATTTTGCAGACATTGATGAGAAAATGTCCTCACAGATGCTATATGATGAAGAGGAGACCATTGTGCAACGTCCGCAATATAATGAAAATCAACCAACCTCGTCAAGTGCGGTTGAAACTCCAGCTGTCTCAAATGAAGATGAATGCTACAATCCATTTCACACTCAGCATCACACTGATGAACTCACTTCAAATCTCGAAAATGATCTGGAAGTTGGTCCGGTACATACCACCAAAATTAACAAGAATCATCCTTTGGAGAATGTGATCAGTAATCCTTCTGATGGTGTACGTACTAGAAGAAGTTTGGATGAACACAAATGTGTGTATGCAAGCATTAAAGACACGGGTATTATATATGAGTGCTTGTATACATGCTTCATCAGTCAGATTGAATCAAAGAATTATGAAATGTCACTGAAGGATAGCTCGTGGGTTGAAGCCATGCAGGAAGAACTGGCACAGTTTGAGAAGATGGAAGTATGGTAGTTAGTTGAGAAACCGCAAGAAGTGAACGCTATTGGTACAAAGTGGGTTTTTAAATGTAAGAGAGATGAGAAGGGGATAATCATTCGCAACAAGGCAAGATTGGTAGTTAAAGGGTTTAATCAACAGGAAGGAATTGATTACAATGAAGTGTTTGCCTCTGTGGCCAGACTTGAGGCAATTCGACTGTTTCTGGCATTTGCTGCACACAAAGAGATGAAAGTGTTTCAGTTGGATGTGAAGAGTGCGTTTCTTAACGGAAAATTCGATGAAGTGGTATACGTAGAACAACCTCCGGGTTTTCCTAACCCAGATTTTCCTGATCATGTGTACAAACTGAGCAAAGCATTATATAGGCTACATCAGGCTCCTCATGCCTGGTACGCAACTTTGTCAGATTACTTGTTAGAGAATGGGTTTGAGAGAGGGAAGATCGACAGTACCTTGTTTGTCAAACGGAAAAGGGGTGATTTTCTACTCGTTCAGGTTTATGTGGACGATATCATCTTTGCTGCCTCAAGAGTTACTATGTGTCAGAAGTTTGAAGCAGTCATGAAGAAAATGTTTGAAATGAGCGCCATGGGCGAATTAACTTTCTTTTTGGGATTGCAGGTAGATCAGAAGAAAGACGGCATGTTTATTCATCCAACGAAGTATGTCCATGATGTGCTTAAACGATTCAAGATGGATGATAGTACCCCATTTGATACCCCAATTTGCGTCAACCACAAACTGGGTGTTGATTTCGACAGTGATGAAGATGTGGATCCCACTCAATATCGGGCAATCATAGGTTCTTTAATGTATCTAACTGCATCTAGAACTGATATTACGTTTGCAGTTTGTCTTTGTGCTCGTTTTCAGGCAAATCCGAAGGAATCACACATGAAGGGAGTGAAAAGAATCTTGCGGTATCTTAAAGGAAAGACTAAGTTGGGACTAAGGTACTCGAAAGCGGGAGAAGTGGATTTGGTAGCATACACCGATTCTGACTATGGAGGTTGCAATCAGAACATGAATTCAACAACCGGTGGATATCAGTTTCTCGGAGGAAGATTGGTGTCGTGGCAGTGCAAGAAGCAGACCTCTGTAGCCATTTCCACCTACAAAACAGAATACATGGCAGCATCGAACTGCTGCTCCCAGGTTTTATGGATACAACAACAAATGCGCGATTATGGTCTGAATTTCACTCAAACTCCTATTTGCATTGATAACACTGCTGTTATCTCAGTAACTAGCAATCCCGTTAAACACAGTAAAACTAATCATATTGACATTCGTCATCATTTTATACGGGATTGTGCTGAGAATAAATTAATTTTGCTTGAAAAGGTTGATTGGATAATTTTGTCGACCTTTTTACTAAAGCGTTTGACCGCTCCCGTTTTCAAAATCTTGTTGAGCTTAATGGGATGATCAATCCCGAGTAACCGTGTTTTCTCTTTTATCACAAAAAAAAAATCACTATCGCTTAAAATTATGTCGGTTGCTCAAGTTTGAAGGACATATCCCAAGGATATGTTTGGTCCTTACATCTACGTGTAGATTATAAGGATAGCCATTAACCAGATGACTGAAAGCGACCGGGGCGGTTTATGATGGGTTTTTATTCTTTCGCTTAAAATTAGTCGTTCATACTTAGTCAAAGGGACACATACTCGTATGTGGTTAGTCCGGCTGATCCACTGGATCTTCAGGATAGCCGTTTACCTAAAGACTTTGACTTGATCGGGGCGTTTGAATTTTAAATTTTTTTTAAGGAAATTATATAATTTTTCAATCTATAACTTTGCAAGAAGTTTCAATACGGTGTCAAAATGAAAATTGATCCAACCTTGGAAAGTGATAGATAAACTGTTTTTGTGTGCTTAACTGGTGAAGTAATTAGGCCTAAAAGACTTTAGAACAGTTATTGTATGTTATGGTAGCTTTCTATGGTGTGTAAAAGTAGAAGTGATACAAACTAAATCTTCTCGATTTACTGTGGAGAGTCATTCTAAGTTGTGCATGTCTCCACATACATCTTTCCAAATGATAGGCAAAAAAGTGATTACTCGGTCATACACGAGCCCGTGAGTGTTCCGATTCCCGCGAAGATAGTGTTAAGTAATCTGCAGTGATCCAGATTCGAGACTTGCAGTTGTCTTAGACTTGCAGTTATATTATTGTCTTTGACTCAAAAAAAACATCTAGTTATTATCGTTAAGCCTTATGAAGATATTTTCAAAGTATAAGAAAGATCAGGAAGATGAATCGGAAGGTAGACATGTGCACATTGATTGATCAGACACTACGGGTCGAAGTAAACTCGGGATGACTTGGGGAAAGCCAAATACGTTTTGAGAATAGATAGGAGGCATCACAATCTCTCATGTAATGTCCATCTAAATTTTGAGCTTAATTGAACCTAATCCGTATCACAGAAGCGATGAAAACCATACTAAGTTTTATACCTGCCTACAACCTGTTTCTCTATGTCATAATACCGCTGAACATGGATCTGTGTGACAGCCACTTAATCAGTATGATTCCTGTTCGGATCTTTTCTAAAACATGCAGGTTCTCGTCAAGACTGAAATTTGATCGCGTTTATTTAATTATCTTTATTTTGTTATGTATTTTATATTATGGTATGTTTTCATAAACACTTGGTTACTTGTTTTTTATCACATTTTCTTAACTTTAGTCAACATCACAATGGGCGAAGTTGTTTTTTAGCGTAGTTGAATCTAGGGCGAAGTTATCAAAATAGCGAAGTTGACCAATTGGTTGACCATAGGCGAAGTTGTAAATAAGGCGAAGTTAACCATAACTTCGCTGCTGGGTTTTCAAACTATATAAGGGGAATCGGTGGTCAAAATTAGTCAAACTTTTTAAACCTCTAAACCCTCGGCGAACTTACCAGTTGAATCACACCTCTTGTTTATCGATTTTGAGCCGTAATTCAGGTTGGTTAGATCGGTCTAACTCAAAATCCATATTCAATAGGGTTAATCGGTTTCTAAATAATCTGTAATGATCTCTTTTGTGTTCCAAACCCTTACCACTATGTCGATCCGATTTGAAGGCACTTTTTGGTGATAATAAGTGCTTCGGCACTCTAATCACATTACTCATTTCTTATTGATGCTATCTGATCGGCCATTCTTTTCCATTACTGGATTTGCTTGTTGCGCCGTTTATATAGCGAAGTTAGGATTTCGGCGAAGTTGGCATAACTTCTGCAGTCCCTTTACATCGCTAACGTTACAACTTCGCCTGTTTCATGCAGGGAGAAGTTGTCAACTACTGTCACAATGATCTGACTTGGCTTGTTTGTTTTGCAGAGATGGCTGCTGTGGCTGGTGCTGGTGGAACAGGTGGTGACGAAGGCGGAGGTGATAAGAGACAGTTTTTTCCGGGACACAATATGTATATCACCTTAGATCCGGATGCTCGAGGAATTAACGATTACCGAGAGATTTCGTTTCTTAGTCTCTCACGCATCTTTCATGCTATTACTACTACTCTTCCGATCTCACTACCGAACATTGAAGATTTCTGGAATACGGTTGAGTATGACTGTCGTGTTGATCCACCTGTGATGCGTGCTACATTTAACAATCAAGTGGTACAGTTCTCGGCCGATCAAATAAGGGTAGCTTTACAGTTTGGGGTTAAGACTACCAACGACCCCACTGACTTTTTGGCCACTTTCCGAAGTGGTGCTTTTGTTCGTATGGGGTATTCGGGACCTTTGGCAGACTCTTAGAGAAGGAAGGGGTTTTTGTTAGATCAGTGGAGATTTCTAATGCACGTGATGATTGTGTGCATGTCTGGACGAAAGGCTGGTACAGATGGTATGGGTGCGACGATGCAATCAGCTATGACTGCTTTAACCTACAACAAGCCCTATAGTTTCAGCCAGATGATATTTTATGAGATTGATCGTCAGAGACGTGCAGTGGATCGGGAAAGGTTTTTGATGTACCTGAGATTCTTACAGATGATACTCAATCATGTAGCTCCCAATCTGCCACAACGACGTCCTATTTCTTATGTAGAAAGTGTTTCCAAGAGAATTTTTGCTCAATGTAAATCTTCGAGTGCACGTAGCAGGGAAGCGCTACGTCCGAGGCACACTGCTTTGTTTGGTTACTTAGTGAATCCTACTTATGTTGCTCCTCCGGGAGATGAATTTCTTGATCCGGCACCGTAACAGGCTGATATCCCTCAACCACCTCCTGTGATTCAACCACCACCCGTGGTGCAGCAACCACCGCCTGCTGATCCTGTTGCCGCTCTAGAAGAACAGGTTGATCTTGAAGCTGCCTTTGGAGGGCAAGGTTTCTTTGACATGGAAAGGCTTGATCCAGCTGCTGAAGTTCAATCCTCAGTAGCTGAGGTGTCTGCTGTGAATACGTCCATGGTTGCTACATCTGTGTCGGATTCTGAGAGAACTGACTCTGACTCCTCCACTGACGATATCGTTGAAGCACAACAAATCCTTGCCAGACAAGAAAGGATTCATGGCAGGCGAAAGAAAGACTCAGATGACAGTGAATCAGATTATGAGGAGGATTTATATCGTCTGGTACAAAGATCAAAGAAGGAAAGGGTTGGTGAAAGTTCAAGAGTTGATGAAAGTTCGAGGGTTGTTCGTTTTTCTCCACCATCATTATCGGGTATGACTATGTTTCCTGCTTCTTCGACTGTCACACTGCCAATAACCACAAGTGTTCCTTTGGTGACCACGTCTTCATCATTTGGTATTCCTCCATCCACTTTTCAGTTTACAGCACCAGAGATAGTTTCTTTGCCGCCTCCTACCCTTACTCCATCAGAGGATGTCGCTAGATTTGTTGAGTCAACGTTGGTTGCGACTGCGGGTTACCTGTCTCAATACCACCCACGGTTACTTTTCAGTCTACCTCTGATATTCCAGCTAGTTTGGGAATTCCACCGCCGTATGCTCAAGATATTTCTCATAAGCGGTTTGATTTTCATACTACTCTGTCTGACTCTGAAAGGATTGCGGCTCTTGAACGGGTAGTTGCTAAACAGTCACGGATCAATCTCATCCAGACACAAGCTATTCAGCGGCTTGTGGTAGAAAATCAGATACAATCTTCACTCCTCGTTGAACACGGTAAACTCTTTGATGCTCTTAAACAATTCTTAGCATCTCAGGGGGGGAGACGAGCTGCAAGGGTGATGAATTGAGAACAAAGAAGAGGCAAGACAGAAACGATGATTCCAATGCATCGAAAGATGCAGGTGGTGAGTTGCCAAGAACTGAACAGAATCTTGGGACTTCCACATCTCAGGGGGAGTCTGCTGGTTCGTCAAGCAGTACAGGTGATGACACAGTGGTGGTTGTAGACGATGAAGGGGCGTTGGGAAATGATGATGATGAGATAGGTGATGATGTGTTAACGGCTGATGAGATTGGAAAAATTGGGGAACAGATAGAGATTGATAGTGAGTTGGAAGAAGGGGAGATAGTTGATGATGGTGTAGAGCATGGTATTCCAAGTGTTGATAAGCTGAACCTGAGTCATGATGAAAGTGTGCCAGATGAGTCTGAGTGGGAAGAACAGCCTAGATGGAAAGAAGGATGTGCTCAGTGGTTTTTCAAGACAAAGAAGCCTGCGGGTACCAACAATGTTCAAGAAAAGTTACAATATCAAGGGCTATGCTTAGTCAAAGAAAGGTATTATCTGTTGGTTGTATGATAAGCCGCTAAAATTGTTCGTGATAAAGCGATATGATGGGGTTCAGTACTTTAAGAAAGCTTTGAGATCGCTCAACACCTTGCCTGAGTGTGAGGTGAAAGATTTGGCACATTTGAGATTGATTAATCGAAGTGATGACAACTTTGCAAGATGGGTTGGAAGGATTGTGGGGAAAGAAAGTGTGAAAGAGAAAAAGTTTGAGTTGTTGAAGCCACGGAAAGGGAAGTTAGTCGAAGACAAGGAAAGAGGCATGAGGACTGATGGTAAGCCTTGGATGGTGATGAAATACAAGCCGATTCGATGCTTGAAAGAGGTTCCGATGAAGATGATGCCTAAGGATGTATTGAAGTATCTCAAGTGGTGGTACATTGACTGCCAAACTGTTGAAGCTGTTATGGAAGATGAGGATGAACAGGAGATCCTGAGAGTGAATGATCCCATGCACTTGGTTAATTTGTCTCAACTGATTTACAGGTACTTAATGATAAGAAGATTTTCTATATTCCTGCTTGGAAGGATGAAGCTATGAAGTACCAGAGGGTGGTCTCTGTCTGTCTAAGACAGGGCGTTCATGCTTAAAGACGATTGGTTCGAGATGTTTTGTAACGCCCTGGAATTTGACTGGTAAACTAAAATCAAGAAATCATCGGAAACTATACACTTTGGGTTCTGGACGATAAGTTCGGAATCCATATCATTGGAAAATCTGTTTATTTCAGCTAAAAATGTTTATTTCATAAAAAGAACTTTTATGTTTGAAAAATATTAATTTTGTGTTTTCAAAAAAAAAAATAAAAGGTTTTTATTTAAAAAGATTTCAAGCGATTACTTGAAAAAAAATGATTTTTATAAAATTTTTACTGAAAAGTTCTAGCTCGTTAAAAACTTATGAACTCAACTAGCCTTGACCCGTAGGTAACCGAAACCCGAACCCGATAGAACCGAGTATATAAGCGTAGTGCAAGAACAAACTCCACCATTTTTCTTTCATCTCTTCCACACCCACACCCAAACACCCCAATTCTAGAGAGAGAGTAGTGAGAGAAAGTTGTTCAATCCAAAATTCGAGTTCACCAATCTGTTTATTGTTGTTTTTGGTAAGATCTTCTTGAAAATCATACGTTTTTATCATCAAATCCGGCCCCGAATCGAGCAAAAACCCCAACTTATGTTTCAAGTGTGTTCTTGGTCAAAAATCGTCATTTTTGGTGTCAAAAAGCATACTTTTGTTGTTATAAACGTTAGGAATCAATAGCCCTATGGATTCCGAGCATTTCCATGTATAAAACATTGATTTTGGGCGAAAAATCATGAAAATCGTCAAAATCCCGTAGGTTTCTCCGTCATCCGGCTTGAAGGAGTCGAATAGACCCCTATTCGGTCGAACCATCTCCTATTCGGTCGAACAAGAGACCATTCGGTCGAACCAGTGGGCAAACGAACAGACTAACCGAATCAGAATACACATTCGACCGAATACGATTGTATTCGACCGAATGTACATCCTACTCGACCGAACGAGTCCTCAATCGACTGAACGTGTTCTTCCCAGCCCCTTTGACCGAACCAATACCATATTCGACCGAACAAGTAGCTGATTCGATCGAACCTGCCCTTATTCGACCGAATGTGCCAGAATCAGCTTGTTTTCAACTTTAAATCTTGGTTTTTGCTCGAGGTCGCGTAGGCTTATACTCTTAGACTTAAAGCGTGTTGTTAACCTATTATGTCCTTGTCTAGACTTAGAGGATCGACGTTTGGCAGCACTCGACCACCCTAGCAACCATACTTAGCCAACAAGGTGAGTTCATAGCCCCCTTTTTCTTTTAAGCTTTTCAAATCATTGGGGTGGAAACATGGTAACTGTACACGTTTTGACAAAACTCATTTATTCAAACATTCTTTATCATAGACATTCTTGGCAAATCTTTTGCAAACAATGAACATTGGGGAAAACAAGTAATCATGGCAGGTTACTCATACCTTAACTTTCTCGGAAGTTGTGTATGTCTAATCAGTTATTCAGGAGTAAACATGGGAATCATTGATCGCTTAGGGAACAATGGACGTTTGGAAATCAAAGTCATGTGCCCGTTATACATTATCATGTAAACACATCATTCATTGGACAGTCTAGTGGTCGTGTGAACATAGGCAGTATAGGTCACACTAGTGCATATGTTTGGTCTCCAAGTGGTCGATTGGTAGACAGGCCGTCACTAGATGTGGGATTCTAAAGTGTTCGATTTAGAATACACGTGACCTATGGGGTTCTTAAGTGTTCGATTAAGAATCCGAAGGATTTCCTAAGTGATTGATTAGGAATCCAAGAGATACTAAAGTGGACGCTTTAGAATTCTCTCATGGTATCCAAAGTGATCGATTTGGGTTACCATCATGGAAATCAAGTAGCATCGTGTGGTCTTGTGTGGGTTGATGTCAGGTCTCGTGTGATCATTATGCATTATCATCATTATCATCAAGACATGGTGACATATGATTCTTTGGTATCTTTATACATATATCCTTGATATCATTACACCTGTATGCATGGGAATAATACTTGGGATCATTATACATAACTCTTGCAGTCTTGGCTGAGTTGATAAGCATACCCAAGCATAGTAGGATATGTTGTAGGAGTGGTGGGTTAGCCGATGGTACACCCTATACATAAACCCCTACAACTTAGTCTAGTATGCTTGTGTAGGGCTTATCACTACATTATTAGTTGACCTATCTTTATACCTTAGATTTACAAATATAAACAAGCTTAGCAGAGTAGGTTGTAGGAGTGGAGGGTTAGCCGATGGTACACCCTATATATAAACCCCTACAACTTAGTCTAGTATGCTTGTGTATAATCCCTTTTTCCTTAAACCTGTGAATTCACTCATCTACTTTATGTAGTTGACGTTTTTGTTACATGTTTTCAGGAAATGAAGCAGGAAGTAGCAAATAGCTGATAGAGGCCTTAGATGGAAGACATTTAGGATTGATGTTAGCATTATCTGTTGTAATGGAACGAATTTGCTACCTGTTGAATTGTTGAAATGTTGACATGTTTTAAGTTTACGCATTTAGACTTTTAAATCTATTGTGCTCAATCAATCACGACCCCGTCGCCACGCCTCGGTTTTTCCGCCGATTACGACCGGGGTGTGACATTTTTGGATTACAAGACACGAAAAAGAAGATAGATATATGAAGCTACTGCCAAGGGGGAGTCTGTTGGTGCATAATACCAGTAGTTCAGTATCTCGTGTTTATTTGTGTCTGTAATTGTTTATATTGTTCGTTTGTATTAAACGTGTTCTTATATGTTCGTCATGTTTAAGCGAACTTGAATTCAGCGAAGTTATGACAACTTCGCCTAGTATGTTAGGCGAAGTTGTCGAGTTATATAAACTCGTAACTTCGGCTTGTTTGGTAGATTTTTGGTACGATTGGTTTTGGTGATTCTCTGAGTCACGTGTTTGTAACCTTGGTTATTAAGCATTGCAATATAACAAGTATTATCATATATACTCTTGCGTTTGTTTAGATTCAACGTGTTAATCGTCTATACACTCGTATCGTATACATGGGGATTACGCACCCTCATGTTACGAGATACTCCTGTGTAGATCCGGCTGGGAACCTACAATATTTATAATATTTATATATAATTTAGACAATATCAAATATTTATTTATATATAACTTAAACCTTTTTCGTCCCTGAAAAGTTATTTTGCAATGGAATCAGAATTCAAAACTGATCTTTAAAACACGTAGGTTATCTTTTAAGCATAAATATACGCAAAAATCGCGATTGCCGATATTGTTGTCAACTTAAACCCAGCCACCAGCCTATCAAGCCCTCAATTGCATTAAGCATTTTAAGTTCAAAAACCACGGCTACACCTACCCCATCTCAGACAAAGAGAGCTAGAAAAACTAGAGTCAAAGCAGACTGGTTTGACAAATCACCATAAGCCAAAGACTCGTTGATGGTACTAAGTAGGTGCACTCGGTGAAATTTGATGGATGAATGGTCATGTGGAGGTCGTACGAGCTATTCCTAAATATTATTGGACTTTGTCCTATAAATTCCTAATTTGATATTTATTGACTAAGAACTTTCGAGCTCCAATAGTGTATCCTCAGAGTCACTATCCCCTTGGTAACACGTAAACTCTAAGTCCCGTTTAGTATGTGCATCTTTGGCCTCTTTTACTAACTTTGAGAATGCTTCTTTGGAATTTTACAATACATAACTTTCTCACAATCTCAAAGTTTTTAGATTATGGTAATCCTCCCTAAGCATCGAAATTCGGTTTCACCGTTTTTCAAATTATTATATATATAAAATCTGCTAAAAAGGATTATCAAAGCTAGTTGGGTCTACCGACACATCCCATATCAGATATGCAAACCATCTCTTCTTTTATTATTATAATATATTTCAAAAGTTCTGAGAGTTTGTTAACACAATGGTAATAATATCATTTTCTGCTTAACGTAGAAGAAAAACAATTTTCAAGGGACATTTTTTTTTCTTTAAACTTTTTTTAAAACAATTTTGAATTTTTTTTAATATAAAAACGTCAGTTTCCCATCCCCGCACTTAAATGTCACATTGTCCTCAATGAGACAGAGAAAAGACAAAAAATAAAGAAACATTCAAATATAAGTAAAGTGGAACAGACTCCCCTATTAAATATACGGATATGCCTCGCGAGTCATGTCATGTGCCCTCCAATTCGAGCGAAAGCCTCACACTCCAATGCTCTCTACCAAGCTGTCACTTACAAACGAAAGCGGCAACTCATCCCCACACTTGAATCAAACCATTTATCCAATCATCCAATAACATCCAGAGCAACCTGAAAGCAAACCAAGAAACAACCAGCACAAGAGTGTAAGAAACCCAAAAAATAAAAATAAAAATAAAAGTAAAAATCAAAACATACTACCGGGTTGCCTCCCAGGAAGCGCTAAGTTTACATAAGAGTCTTCAGCCGGACTCATTCCTGAAGTCTCAATCAGGAGGCTTTTCTTTTATCCAACCCCAGTCTAACCCATTTAGTTCCACACGTCCAACATTTTTAATCAAACAACACATAGTGAAACTCAAAAGTAATTTAAAACATTCAAACGGGTCGGACCACCAATACTTAAACTTACCTGGACCAAACCTAATAAGTGACATATAATGGGGGAAATGGTTATTCTTACATTTTAGTGTTTCCATATAACTCTTAATGTACCATTTTTGAACCCTCAAAATGTGCTGATCCAAGAATTTGTGCTCCCTCTCATGTGGATTTGTCGATTTTGGTGGCGGTCCACTATCTAGTTCCTCCACAGACATGCTAACCTTCATATGCTTTAGCTACTCAACTACCACCATATTCTGATCCTCCTTTGTTGCCACTTCCTCTTCCTTTTCTTCTTCTGGTGACGTTTTGATCTCCATTGTTGGCTTCCCCATGATTAGTGTTTATAAATAGATAAGATCACCAACAGGGTCAAACTCTTCATGTTCTTCAAAAACTGGTAAACCCACCAACTCATCACCAAACTCATCCTCCAAATATGGTACATGCTCCTCCTCTTTATTATCTTCCATCTGGTTAAGTGGATTCACAACGATATCTTCACTCGGATTCGTGTAATCAGGTAGCTCCAACTCCTTCTCTTCTATCACGCCCTCATCATCATTATTCCGGAAGTCATCATCCATTTCATAGACGGATTCTTGCTCATTGTAAGAAAACTCTCATTTTGACATCTAGCACTTATCTCGTCTAACCTAGCTTCGAGTTCCTCTATCTTACGGATTGTTTCTCTTTCGATCAACTTATCAATCCTGACTTCCATTGCCTTAATCTTTTGGAGTCTTTCCCGTTCCTCTTGTTCGGCTCTTTCCAACATCATCTCTTTCCAACATCTTCTATATAAAATAATCCTAAACTAACTCGATCTATTAAACATATTCTAGACTCGATAAAATAAAACAAAAACTAACTAATCCAAAAGACGACTTGACATGCTAAATCTAAGACACACACTCATAAGACGCACCAAAACTCAAGACACAAAAGACCAATTAATCAATTAAGTTCAATCAAAGCTAGTTTCGCTATCGCCTAAGTATCCCTGGCAACGGCGCCAAAAACTTAATATGCAAAACGCGGTCTATAAAAATTTAACCTAACCTGTACACTCTAGTTTTAAATTTATAAATCTAGACTATCCTAATGCTAGACCACTAGATAGGAAAGTGTACCTATCAACTGTAGTAAACTATCCCTAATGAAGTTCGAATATTGAACCCAAAGGACACTAGAGACACCTAAACTAGACTCTGACTAATAACTTAAATAAATAGATTTAATTGATTATTTTTCTTTTTATATATTACTTAAACTAATAATACTTAGCTAATTAAAAATTAACTAAAAATAAAACTTTATAAAAAAATTGGGTTTTACTAATATGCGAGAAACGACTACCTGGGTAATGGAATCCTACTAGTTAAATTAATAGCTAACAAACTTAACTTGGTTGAAAAACAATATCTTAAAAAATATGACACTAAAGACCACTAAAGTACGCTAGATCGCCTCCTGGCCTCACCGACAACACCCTAGAACTCTAATGACATGCGAAGCTCAATTGTTAAAAGTTTGGATCACCTCCCGGTCTCACCTTACCTAATAATACTATGGTACCCCAAAATCCAAATCACCCCCGGTCTCTTCGAATACAATATATCTTAATATAAGGGGTGTATTAATAATTAATTTGAACACGACTTGTATCACAGTAATCTAAGGGACCTAGGATAACTCACTCTCGTGTAATTATTACCCAAACCCGCAAAAAGACAAAGATGACACAACACTAAATTGCCTCCCGGCCTCTCTAGTGAAAGAACAATAAAATCTAATAAACTTTTAATAATTATTCCTACAATTATTTCGACCATAAATCGCAAACAAGTTAAAAACCCAAAGTAGACAACCTAATCATGCGTCTAACAATCACCAGAAACTATTAAACAAAAGTGGAATAAATATTAAATAATAAACTAGATTCAATTACTCAACAGTACCATGACCAAACCAATTAAAAACTTTACCATAACATTAAATCAACCAACATCAAATAATAATCCGTCAAACCATTAATATAATATAGTATTCAACCAAAACCTAAGTAGTGTAAATTGTTTAGCTACTGATCGTAAAGAATGAAACTAGAATAATATATATGTTATTATAGTTCATCATATTATTAAAATAGAGTTAACCTCCTTCTTTTCTTGTTTTCTTCGAATTCTTCACAGGAGCCACACATCACAAAATCAATTCTTCTTGGCCTCACGTTTGATTTGTGTTCCACCAAACTTATAATTCTTCTTGGCCTCCGATTTGTGTATTGTAGCCACCAACCCAATAAAGCTCTTTTTTTTTCTGCTTTGGCTGTCTCTTTATATTCATAAAATAATATGGTAGGGTTTTCTTTTTATATGTTTACACAACTCCACCGACGAGCTTAATTTCATAGGCCCAATTCTCTCTCTCTCATTTTGTTTACTTGCTTAGACTTGGAGTCCATTTTCTCTTATTTGCTTTAGACTTTTAGCGTAGCCCATTATGCGATCCAGCCTGACTTTAAAAGTGATTAAACTACAAGTCCACAAGTAATAATTTAATTACTAAATGTGACATGAGTGCTTTTCAAAATTCAACTCACACATAATTTGATTTATATTCTATATTGACATTATTATTTATCAAATAAAATCATAATATGTTTAAAAAAAGTCACTCGTTGGTTTCAAGTTTAGCAAAAGTATTTTAATTTAGTTCACCGTCTCTTAAAACCTTTAAAAATCCAAATATGATCCAAATAGGAATATATTCAATGAAAACTTAGCTCAAAATATTTAAAAATGTAGGAAATATTTATAATATTTAAAATAATTTAGACCATATAAGGAACCATCATCGCATCACTCCAGATGCGACTCATCCCAAACAGCACCAGCGCGCGCACCGGGTACGGACGAAGAGGGGAAAGGCTGGCCTGTAAAGTATTAAACCAATCCGTTCAGGAGTATGGGACTGGTTAGGCTACAGAAGCTCTTTGACGTCGGCAATGTGCATCACATGAGGAACCACGCGCACTGTGACGTAGAAGAAAATACTCTTCCACTCGTGCAAGCTCTTGGGCGCGTTAAGAGCGATGGCTTTGGCGCTAGAACGGGTAAACAAATTATACCAGCCCTGGCCAGTGGTAGAAAGCCATCAACTTGTCAGTCGTTGGGGTAATACCCAGGCAATGACAAGTATACTCAAAATGACGAAGGAGCGCCATCCCGAGAGGATGTATCTGGGTTAGGTGCAACCTAAACACATCCAGAACGTCCAGCAAGAAACGGGTGATAGGCAGCCGGAAGTTGCCAAGGAGAAAATACTCCTTGTATATGGCAATCTTACCGGCGAGAGCCTGCTTAACCGTCTTGCCGGGAGAAGGAAACTCCGACTCAAACGAGGGGTCAATACTGTAAACCCTGACCATATCGTCAAAGTCACCATGGGACATCCGACACCCCAAGAAATCCATCATATTGCTCTTCTTCGAGCCTTTCTCCTTATCAGGCTGGGAAGAATCAGTCATACAGGAAAAAGTAAAGAAAAAGTGTAAATATTATCGGGAAGAAAGTGAATACAAGAGAGAATGGAAATATTTCTGAAGGGAGATAAAAGAGAAAAAAGAAGGCACAACACCTCCATTTATACCCATCGCAATTAATGTTGGGGAGTAAAATCAAGATGGATAAGACAGACTAGCCAATAAGAATGCGACACGCAAAGGACAGGGCAGTAAAATGTCTTACAGCTGGGCGTGTCACCGGGATTCTCCCCCACGCGCCTGACACAGACGAAAAACTGCCTGCAGGACGTAACCGCCGTCAAACTTGTCAAATCAACCGCTACTTTATCCTGACATTCAATTAATTCATCTTTCCCCGCCAATAACACGTGTCACTTCAAGAATTATCACATAACTTGATAACTTCCAAGTGTAAATAACGACATCAAATAGGTTTCGCCAAGGGACGGTTAACAAAAACCTCCCGCCAAAATAAGCTCCGCCAAGGGACGGTTAACAAAAACCTCCCGCCAAAATAGGCTTCGCCAAGGGACGGTTAATAACCTCTCACCAAAATAGACTCCGCCAAAAGACGGGTCACAACAACTAACTACCAATAAAAAGTTAAGGTGTGAAGACAACCCATATCAGTCCACAGTTCCCTTTTTTTATAAGGGCAACACTGAACTGGAGGGGGCTTGTAGAGGTAGGGTACTAAACCCACCCCTAAACATATAGTATACACTCCCGACGTTTATAATGGTCAGGCGCCATGCAGAAGCCATGGCGCCGGAGCGAAGAACAGCATGTCCTTATCTAACAAACATTCTCCGACACATCGGGAATGGTAGTGCCAAAGATCTCCACGAGCATGGTGCAAAAAGGAAGGATATTCATCGTAAATGACGTCCAACCAATAGTGGATAAACTACACATGGTCAATAGTACTACATAGTACGACATGTCAATATCAAATGGCCACGACGACCACCAACTTCATGTAACACACGTTTAAGGGATATGATTGGTGGAGAGCCTAACAGAGCAGTTGGCCATATCCTCTCTCTTCCCTCCAACCTATCTCCAAATGGTAAGGGATTTAGCATCCAATACTCTCAACTCTCTCTTATTATCTCTTGAAAAGAATATACTGATTCTCACGTCAGAGGGTGGTTACGAGAGGATCCCCCCCCTCCCGATTTCCCTCGTAACGATCTCACAGTGTTTTATTTTGTAGGTGTGCTACTCATTTATTCCAAGGAGGAATATAACCCATCATGGGAAATACTAGATCATCACCCTTGGACTAAACAATTAGACCTAACGAGCTCACAGTGTTTTATTTTGTAGGTGTGCTACTCATTTGTTCCAATGAGAAATATAACCCATCGTGGGAAATGCTAGATCATCTCCCTTGGACTAAACAATTAGACCTATGGGAGGTTTCGTGATTCTTCGGTAATTGTGATCTTTTTAAGATCAAATTGTGCATTTTAGAAAAGATTATACCGCATTGTGTCACAAAGGTGACCTAAAGGATCAAAAGCCGTAGCAATTGCAGGTAATAATCAAATAACAAGAACGTGCGATTAATTCACAAATTATAAGAAAGAATCAACAACAATTGATTCAGCTACATCAAAAATTATTTTAAATAGTTAATTTATATAGTTGGATTAAAAAAGCCTAAAATTAAGGGAAATAAAAACAGCGTCTAAGAAAATTTCAACACAAGAAAAACTCACTGAAACTTATTATTTCTGTTATGTTTTTCGGTGACAGTTGTGGCTTACGATGTATCGGCGCGTAGTCGAACCCAAATTACCAGAAAATAGTAAAGAGTAACTTGTTTGAATTTTGAAATCACGGTCCGCTCATATACCTTTATACGTGGAGAGAATGGAAAGAGAAATACAAGTCGAAAATAAGAAAGTGTGTTACGACAGTTAGAGCAAAACGTTGTGTGCGTTTTGGATGGGGGAAAATACCCAAAACGTCTGGTAACACCGTCCCGGGAAGTTTTGAGTGTTTTTTGGTTGCCGACGTTTTCTACACAAGGCTTGAAGGGAGAGAGTCGGTCAAATATGATCGTCAGCTAGCGGTGTTCAGAATTTGATTTGAATTCTCGATTCGATTCGAATTCGATTATTAAGATTCGAATTCGTTTTTATAAAATTAGAAAAAAATAGAAAATTAATAATTTTGTATTGACTACAGAGCATTTTTCTGTTAGGATTAAACACACACACGAACCGAACACAAACACGAAAGCAATAACAAACACGAGGATTTAACGTGGTTCGGTCTAAACTGACATACGTCCACGGGTGGCAACTAGATATTCTTTATTGAGTGACAATAATTACAAGTGCATAACATCAAACATATAGGGTTTGTATCTTATTAAACAAGAAATCCAAACCCGGTCGGGTCGGTCTGGCCGCCCTACACCCGTTTGTCCTTTGGACTTCAAATAATAAACCAGGCCAAAACAAAAGGCCTACGAACCCAACAATCTTCCACTCAGAGGCCTTGAGTACTCTCGTATGCACTCCTCATCGTACTTCTATAATCTAAACATATTCTAGTTGCCACCACCTCCTCATCAATTAACCTGAAGGCCCGTTGAAGCTCCCCGGAGCTCCAAAACGTCAGTCATGGCTAAAATCGCCCCTTACTCATCCTCTGTCCCAACAGGCTCCCACTGTAACGAGCTACCGGATCATGAAATACCCCGAGAACAAACACTCTCCATATGCAGCAAGTAATTCACTTGAGAGACTTTAACAGCTAGAATACCAGTTTTCTTAATCCACTGTCGACCAGGAACTGTAACTGAAACACGACCTGTACTCCTACTGTCACAATGTCCTCTGACTGATTTAATCTTCCTAGCTCATGCATCCTGAATCTTCACTTTGGCTCTAGGTTTGTTACTTGCAAAACGAACCTTCTTCTGCCCACAAGATTCTGTGAACCGGACTTTGCCTTTCACCAAAATTGGATCCACTCCTTTCGGTGACATAACGACTATATACAACGAACCCATTTTCTTGCCACGAGCAACCACGAGACTCCCTTTGACTACCTTCCACTACCCATTCCCAAACTTAACATCGTGCCATTGGTCATCCAACTGCCCCACTGAAATCAAACGTTTCTTCACACTTAGAATAACCCTCACGTCTTTCAAAGTCCAAGAAATACATGCTGAAGTTATCAAATCAACAATTACCATACCCGTAACCTCTAGAATATCATCATTCGCAAGTCGAACCTTTCCAAAATCCCCAAACTTAAGATTCTTCATCGTTTCACTAAAGTGAGTGGCATGAAACGATGCACCAGAATCTATTACCCAATCAATAACGTTACTCTCAACACTACAAACCAAAGACTCATCAATACTGACGTTGTCATCTGTGTCGTCTTCTGTAATGTACACCTATTTCTTACCATTCGGACACTGATTCTTGAAGTGTCCCTTCTCTTTACAACCCCAGCATTCAATATCTTTACGAGTCCTAGACTGACTCCTCTTCCTGCTCCCACTGCTTCGTTGTTTTTCCTTGTCTCTACCTTCTGTGACTAATATATTACTTGATGATTCACCTGAACTTTTGCGTCTTGAATCTTCTCCAAGAATCAAATCCCGAATCCCATCAAAAGTAATTTTTGTAGACGAACTACAAACCGCAGTTACTGTTTGCGACCAACTGTCGGGTAAAAGAGGATAATAACAAAAGACCTTGAACTTCATCATCAAACTTAATGTCAATTGACACTAAGCGGGACATAATCGAATTAAGATTATTAATATGCGTTGTAACAGACCCACCCTCTTTCATTCTTGTTGTCACCAGCTCTCAGATAAAATAGACCTTATTCGATGCTGAAGGCTTCTCATACACGTTGGATAGTGCCACCATCATACCACGGGCTGTGGTTTCTTTCATGACGTTAAAAACCACATTTTCCGACAACGACAAAGTAATACAAGCCCTAGCTTTCTTGTCTAACTTCTTCCAATCTGCTTCTGACAACTTTTCTGGTTTTTCTTCCTCAAACACTACAACCAAATCTTTCTAACAAAGTAACGCCTCAATATGCATCTTCCACCAACCAAATTTCTGTCCATCAAACTTCTGTATCGAACCATTTCCGTCTTCTGCCATGACGATGACTAAAATGAAAAACTGGATAAAAACATAGACAAACACAACAATGGCACGGGCCTGAACTAAACGACTATTCTACTGAACTTTGTTAAACAACCAACCTATTTTAAACGCAGCGGAATACGAACAGAAAATCAGAAACTGAAGCTTTAAACTGAACCGATTAAACCTGACAAACGCGGTTGGCAATGTTTCTACGTTTCTTTAAACGATTTCTTCTCACTTGAAGATTGTTCTTAAACAAAAAATAGGATCTTGATTAAAATGTTCTTGACTCGTTCTTTGTAAAATAGGGTCTCCATCCAATATATATAATTGAGACCAATATATATTATTACTTTTATTATTACTTGGTAATCCCAAACATCAAAAAAAAATAAAAGAAAATAACCCTCACTGACTTTCAAATGCTCGGCCCCAAAAATAATTGATTTAACGGCCTCCTGCCGTATGTGTTGTCCAAACAAAATTACTATGACTCTCACTAAATAGGAAAACACATTCCTAGGTCACATTGTTTTTATTTTTTTCGTCAGATCTCTTGCGGCAATAATAAACAATCAGTTATGCTATGATAACTTTGCTTTCATAAAAATAACATAACCTGAAACAAATCAGTGGTCGGCGACAACAATCCTAGCGGCGGCGGAACTTCTGGCACCTACACAGTCACGAAACCCAACGGCGGCGGCTACGGGATCGCAACCTGCAATCCACTTAAGCGGCGATGATGAAGCTGGTTCTCGTGTTCTTCGTGTGATCCGAACTTAAGATCTTGATACCACTTGTTAGTATTAAACACACACATAAACCGAACACAAACACGAAAGCAATAAACGAACACGAGGATTTAACGTGGTTCGGTTTAAACTGACCTATGTCCACGGGTAGCAACCAGATATTCTTTATTGAGTGACAATGATTACTAGTACATAACATCAAATATATAGAGATACACCTAGGGTTTGTATCTTATTAAACAAGAAATTCAAACCGGGCCAGGCTTCGGTCTAACCGGAACTAAACAAAAGGCCTACGAACCCAACATTTTCCACTACGCCACCTTTTGCAAAACGTCTCTTTACTGACTGGGAAATCACATGTCACAAAACGTCTAAGGGTGGAGAGTTACCACTACACATAGTGTTAAAATAACGGGAGAGCTAAAAATGCGGATCATTATAGTGTAAATGTTTTTCTAACATTTTCGAAGGAAAGAGAAATGAATGTATGTTCTACCCCCGAATTTCACTTAAGGGAAATTTGAGGTGGACCGAGTGGCATCGCCGGTCAAACTCGGTTGTTGGTAAAACACCACCGTTGTCAATCTCGGGCTTGAGACGGCGAGTGTACACAAAATTGGTTGGTTTCTGTCACATTCGTTACGGTATTTGAACTAAAACAAAATCGGCATTCAGTCGGTTTTATATACGTCTGTTACGATACTAGAACTAAAACAAAACAAAATTAACATTCGGTCGGTTTTCGTCACGTTTGTTACGGACCGAAACTAAAACAAACAAAAAAGGACCGATAAATGTTCGGCCGGTTTTCGTTGCGTGTGTTACTGACCGAAACTAAAACAAACTAAAAAGGACCAATAATGTACCGCAAAGTTGCCTAGTAGGGACTTTGCGGCACGTTTGTTAAAAACCGAAACTAAAACAAACCAAAAATGACCAATAAGTGTTCGGCCGGTTTTCGTTACGTTTGTTACAGGCCGAAACTAAAACAAACTAAAAAGGACCAATAAGGTGCCGCAAAGTTTCCCAGTCAAAACTTTTTGGCACCAAACTTTGTAATTATATTATATAATAATTACTAGTTTGAGGCCCGTGTATTACACGGGTAATTGTTGAAAATTTTAAACTTTGATTATTAAATGAAATAGAGTCAACAAATTGATCATATATTGTTAATACAATTACAATTAAATTAAAATTACAGAAATTACATAACTAATATTACACATATATGTTACAAATAGGTAAAAACTTCCTTTTACACTACATTTGTGATTGTATTAGCAAGTATACATTTTTTTATCAAAAATCAAAATCTTTAGTTTATGTTTGTTTGTAACTATTAATAAAGTAACATATAGATCTTCTTATAACTCTTGATATAACAATATATAGTTGTCCGTATAACAAAAAAAGGTTCTCCAAGTACATACAACTCTAGATAAATGATAATATATATTCATGATACTAATAAAAAAAATATTGATACACATAAAATATCATAGCTTTTAATCAATTAATATGGTGTCATTTGAGAACATTTGCTCATGTTTATATAAAAACATGATTATCCCAAAAACTATATACGTGAACTTTGATGATATAATCATCCTTAGTATCTTTACAATTTGAAATTGATTAATTATGATAAATTTGTTGTTGTTATTAATATTCTGTGTATGACAAATTTTTAATTAACTTTATATTTTACAATTAAAAATTGTATAATCAACCAACATAACAACCGAAAATTTAAATATAACAAAATGATTTGTTTATTTCATATGAATGTAATTGCCAGGAAAATGAAAAATACATGTTTTTTAATTTCCAAAAACCATATACCTGAACTTTGATGATATAATTAATCTTAATATCTTTACAATTTAAAAATGATTAATCATGATAAATTTATTTTCATTAATATTCTGTTTATAACAAATTTTTAATTGACTTTATATTTTACAATTAAAAATTATATAATCAAGCAACATAACAACCGAAAACTTAAATATAACAAAATAATTTGTTTATTTTATATGAATGTAATTGCCAGGAAAATGAAAAATACATACTAATATTAAAACCATGTTCAAATAATAGTGATTATTCTGAGTTAGAAGAATATATTAGAAGTATTAGATGATTTAAAGTTGCATAAAGTGAAGGTAGTGATTCTTATTTATAATCGTTAAAAGTAGGGCCGCCACTTTTACATATAACATGAAACCCAACCCAAGAAAAACCCGTACCTGAACCCAATCTAACTCGACCCGAGAAACTCGAACCCAATAAAATACTAACCGAAACATGAACCTAAGTAATTCGGGTTGCTTCTTGGGTCCGAATTCTAGGTTTCGGGTTAACTCGAAAATTTTTAGTTTTAAAATCATATGTATTTTTAGGTATCAAAGGCTAAGCCTTAGCCACTGACGTTATCAGGATTTAGTCAAAGTCGATTGTTTCCGCATATTATGAATCTAATGTTTATTGTTTATTATTTTGAATATAAACCATAATAAGCACTTTAATTAATACTAATCGTCTCTTGTCAATACATATGGAGATTACTTATTATATGTAGTAATGAATTTAATTGGAATAAACCTAATTTTAATGCCATATATTGAAATGACTTAAAAGATAGGAACCATATATGAAAATTGGTTGAAAAAAAAAGATAAGGAAGGCTATGGTATTGACAAGTAGCAAAAATGGTAGTTTTTTATTATAATAGATAGATAACACAGACCCGAAAAATAAGTTAAGCAGATTAAAATTAATTTTAAATATTGATTAAAATTAAGTGATGACATTTATAATTTAAAGTCACTTAAAAAAAGTATATTGAAAGTCACTTAAAATGATAGAAGGTTTGAATAACAAATAAAGTGGGTGGGTAATGACCCATGTAGTATCCATATTTAAGAAAATGGGTTAAAAAGTATAAGAATGAATGAGAGTATGACAAGTGGAATATAGTAGTAGTTATTTATTAGAATAGTAAGATTAGGTTATTATCATTAAATGATTTTAATAAAAAAACATGGATGGGCCCAAATGATTTTAATATATATTTTTTTAGCTAAATACATATGGTAGCACTATTAATACACATTTAACCGGGGCAAAAGTGTAACAATCGTCTAAACAATATGGCATAATTTATGACACCTAGGGATGAAAGGTGAAAATTCAAATGAATATGTTGTGTAGTTTACTTTGAGGAAAATTTAAACTCTGGCGATCAAATTGAAGCTCTGGTAAGAAAATGTATTCAAAGATATAACCATAATCAGTAATCGAGAGTTGAAGGATTCAGCTGCTTTGATAATAATGATACAATGTAGATTTTAGAGAGAGAAATAATAAGGAGAATGGATCCCTAAAAAAAATAAGTACACGTTACAAAGAAGTTCCATTTGCTATTCTTTATTTACATAATAGATCCTAAACTATAAACCAATTATATTTAGAATTAGAGACCTCATCATGAGGTCTCTAATCCTAAATATACCGTATCAAACTACCAATCCCTTCACACGATTTTGAGTAGGCAGTCTACACAAATTATGAAATATAGACTTTTATAGTCCAATTAGCTAGCCCAACAATCCAATCTTGTGACCCAACTAAGAAAAAGTCCGAAAAAATCTAACAAAAGGTAAAATTCGATCGACCAGACAAACTTTTTAATGTTTAATGTATATTAATGTGTTTTGGTGCACTACATAGCAGTTTAAAGGCAATTATGATTTTTTTAAAAATATGTGTGCCTCATGTATAAAAGGTGTGCGCTTTTGTGCTTTACACCTCAACTTTACACCCGTCGCTTTTGTGTGCTTTTGAAAGCCACGCCTAGATGGAAAGGAGGAGCTTTCCATGCACCTCGTCCGAGGGCCTAGGCGCATGTTCAAAAGGCTTTTGACAATATAGCTCGCACAACTTAAATATATTGTCACACGCTTTATTGCAAGAATGGAATAGGAATTTGAATCAAGCGATCCAACACTTTAACCAAAGGTTTTGTAAGATATGATTTCAAGATAACCCGAATACATTTCATACATTGAATCATCTCAATGACATCAACCCTAATCTCAATTGATTTGCATTAAAATATAGCTAAAGGCTCTCATATTTGTAACATTACAAAGTTTAGGAAACAATTAAAGAAATGTATTTCCATGAAGATATGATGAATTCCTAAGCCAATGTTAAGTCCTAAAAGCAAAAGATGGAAATGAGACACAAATCATAATTGCTTCCGGGTTTGATAAAATAACCAAAATGTTATCCAGAATCATCAACAAAATATCAATTATTGAGTTTTGAAAATAACAAAAAAAAAAAAAAAATGGTTGTTCTTGCAAGAAGCAGCAACACCTACAAAAGAAAAGCAACACTTATTGGTCATCAGATTCTTCATCAAATCCACCTCCCTAGATTCATTATAATATCCTCCCTCAAAATTCATCATTAACATCATACACCATGCCATCATCTTGATTAACAAGTGGAAATCCTTCAAGAGAATCGTAGGGGAGTTTTACCGATTTAATTTGTTGAAAACATCTATTCAGTAAATCTCCAGCAAGACAGATCTCGACGCACCATCCAAAACCATCTTCAGCCATTTTTTCAACATCATGGTCACCATCAGTTCAAGGTGCCTTCACTCATGTAATTGGTGTCCAATATACATAGCCACCTCATCATCAATACAAGTTTTAACCTCCACCGCTCCCCAACGCCTAGAGGTGATAAAAAAAACCAAACTTGAACCGGACCCAAAAAAAAAAAAAACCAGGAACTGGTCTTTTATACCCGGGCTTTTTACTACCTAACCCTAACCGTAGGGTACAGATAGGGTACATATTTTATTACCAAAACCCGTAGTCGAAACTGTTTTGTACCCGGTAACAACCAAAAACCGGAACCGGTTCCATAGGAAGAGGGTTTTACCAATACCCGAAAGCGGGGTTTTCAAATACCCCATCTAAACCCGAAAAATACCCCAAAAAAGTGCAGCCCCTTATAAAAACTCAATTTATACCCGAAAAATACTCGTTAAAACCCCGAATATAGGGTTAATTCAATGCCTAGAAATAAGGTATTCAATGTTTTGTTGTAAAATACCCGATTCTATACCCAACCGGACCCTGATGCATAGGGTATGGTTTTGGGAGACAATGCACGGACCCGATTTGTCCACCTCTACCAACGCCTACCACACAAGGATCGGAAATCTTTTATAAAAGAATTTGAGGGTTGATAAACGTTCCTATTAATAAACTTGATACGTGATAATTCATAAGCTCTTGCAATAATGCAGATCCCTCTCCCTCTCTCACGTTGTATTTTCCTCATCTCCCAAATATTCATTTTGTGCCATTTCATTCTCACTGGAAAAACAATGAAATGTTGGCACGAAATGAGTTATAAAATCAGTCATATCCACCTGCACCGCATTACTTCTCAACAAGGTTCAAGTTCTACGAGTCTCACCCCCACTAAAACGAGCCTGCTCAACCACACCATCTACCGCAACAACCACACACCACCGAAACTAGCGCCAAACACGGAATTGATCAGCTACATGTAGGTAGTGAAACTATTATAGAGCAGAGCAAATACAAAAGCACTTGCGGGATTTGCCGGAAACTAACATTTAAGTTGTTAACTCAACCAACGCTTGTAATTTGCTGGAAACTAGAAGGAAAACAATGTCTATTTGCGGGTTATATTGTATTTTATTCTTACAAAACTTCTACATAAGAATTTTGGTCTGTGATATTGTTAGAATCACATGCTCCCTTAAGTCTGCCAAAGAAAACTTAGTACAGCTCTGATGGAATTTCTCCTTAAGTTTTACTCATAAAACACGGTGGAAGGTTGTTATTAAAAACAATAAACTGCACACTACATTTCCTAGTTTGGCAAACCTCCAGATACTGCCATCACACACCCTCCCTAGCTTAGAGAAAAGAAAAAAAAGAGTACAAACATAAATTAAAAAAAGAAAGCATAAACCCAACAAGGTAATGGCAGGAATCCTTGGAATTGAAAACAATGCAGCTAAGAAAATGTGTTTGGCTGTTTGCATATGAAACCAGAAGTGGATTTCATGTTACAGATTGAATTCATAAACCCGAACATGGCTCATGTATAATATATTCGTGCCAAAGACATAACCCTAACTATTTTGTACCACGATATAGGTAAAAGCTTTTATAAACTAATCAAAGAAATGCATTTTCATGAAGACGTGACATTTTCCCAAACAAACCTGTTCAATCATAAACGCACAAAATGGAAACGAGTCACACTCATTTGCAGATATGATAAAGACAAATTGTAATTCCTAAATCAGCAGGATAATATAAAGTTACTAAGAGTAGCCAGAAAAAAAGTTTGTTCTTGCAGGCGGCTTCAAAAGAAAAACATCAGATTCATCATCACCACATGGGATGCGATGTCACTGTATATGAAGTAACTTGTTCAACAGTGCCGTTGGGGAGTTTTACAGATGTCACTGTAGAGTGTAGATGAAGTAAAATCTTCAACAGCATCGTTGGGGAGTTTTACACATTTAATTTGTTGCAAACATCTTCTCCCTAATACTCCGTCAAGATTTATCATGTAGCACCCACGCAAATCAAGTGTCTGAAGGTGATGACAACCATCCATAATCATCTTCAGTCCTCCGTTCGACATGGTGCTCCCGATGAGTTCAAGGTGTGTTAAATCATGTAAGTGTTGCCCGATAGCCATAGCTATCTCATCATCAACGATATCTTGTTCATCCCATAAATTACGAATTTTATCCCAGAATTTACAATATGCATCCAAGGATTTAAAATATGCTTGATTCAGTTTTAGTGTTTTAAGCACGGGGCAATAACGGCCAGCAGTTTCAATATCTACATTCTTTACGTCTGTTGCATAAGTTTGAGTTCCTCCAATAATGGGAATCTCTTCAAAGATGCCGTCCAGTTTTCTTTCATATACGATTCACCACATTCGACTGTGAAACGTTTAAGTTGACTAGATCTGCCAAAGAAAACATGATTAGTGGCGCAGAGTATTTTTGTCTGGGAAACATGATATTAAGGTTCCATAATACCTGTTAGCAATGTATTCAAGAATCTCATCATTGCAAATTTCCACGATGGTAACATCAACCAGTTGGCCTTGGCTTTTGTCAATAACAAGCTTATACATCTCAGTATAGCGGATATGCAGCATGGTAAAAGCGTTCATATAAACGACTCTCCAAATAGCAGGGTCCTTGCAAATTTCACGCCAAGCGATGCATACTTTCTGGGCATTCTCAAGAATGTCTTCAACACCAACTCTGTGGAGTATATTGGCCGTTAATTCTGACGGGAGATCCAACCAGTTCCTTGTCGTCTCCAGATTGATGGATTTTGGTTGCTTCATCATCACTTTTAATAATCATTCACCTGACCTACAACTGTTGTATGATTTATAATAACTTTAACTGACATAAATTGTAAGTGGCAGAATAAACACTAGCCAGTTTCTCTACAAGTGTTGTGTTGTTTGTGAGTCAAGTCAAATCAATATATTTAAAATGAGAAGGTGGTCAAAAGCCCTAACAATTTGCGCCAATTAATTCAATAATAACAACAGGAACATGCGATTGGCTTATAAAACTATAAGAAAGAAACCATAGAACATGGAAAATCAAAGACAGCAATTGACTCACACTGCAACGTATTTTCTGTTTTCCGATAACCGTCGGAGGCGATGCAGATTAGAATGATGACCGCCGACTCATGAACCCAACTTAACTTTATAATTTCTAACCCAATCTAACTTATCAATAATGAAACTCTCCCTTTTTTGTTTTTGACAAAATAACAGAAATTGTCCTTTTATCTTTGTATGAATTGTACGTTTACAAAATGCTACACCATTTGTAATTTAACACTAATATAGTTAATTTTTCTTATGGTCATGTTCATTATACATGAGGGCAAATTGATCATTTTCCCATTTATTTATAAAAACATTTTAATAATTAAATTATATATATATATATATATTTAATAAATAAGTGGATTTTTAACAACCCATCCTTTTACAATTCACCATATTATTTCTTTTTGCCACATGGCATTCAAATACAACCATTTCTCCACGTCATCTAATTTTTCACCAATTATTTTTTTCTTTTTTCAAACTTGCGGGTATAACCCGGTTTTCTCAAATAGACCCATCAATATACCCAATTTACTCAACACTCTTTCTCAACAAACCCTACTCTTTGTTCAGACAACATTCACTGTTTCTTTAGAGTTAGAAATCATCATTCATTGTTTCAATTAACAAGGTATGTATCTGATTATGTTCTTTCATCTAATCGGCTACTTTGTATCGATTGTGGCATTGATTGAAACCCTAAATCTTAAACTTTGTCAATTTATGTAATATAGAAAATCCTTCGATCGATCTCAGAATATGTTTTCTCTTATTCAACCATCATAATATTGATGGAAATCCTAATCTGTTGATGTTAGTTGGCTATTTTACAAGGTAAGATTTCAATATATATGTTTGTTTATAAGGTTGCACGCCAAGTGTTCGATATATTGCCTGAATGATCGGACTTTAGGTTATGGCAAGTGAAACAGGTTAGAGTTATGTCATAAAGATGCAGAACTTCGATAGGTGCATGCTTTATTGAAACGAGGATTGTCGTTAAAGATTTAGAGTGAGTAAAAACTATTGATGATAAACAATACGTTCAACTTGTAGGGATATGTCATAATCTGCCAATTTTTTTAATATCCACGTATTTGTAGTTTTTATTTTAGTTTAAACAGTTGGGTCAAGTTCATATTTTAATTTGATCGATATGTCTTGAGAGTAAATTTAGTGTCACACCCCGACCAAAGGCGGCGGAACATGCCGGGGTGAAACGTGATTGGACAAATACACAAGACGCTATTTAAAGTGACAATATTTAACAACCCATTTAAAATCACAAAATCATAACGTCACATAACATACTTGTTCATACAATAATCATCACAAAATATAGCAAATAAATATATTGTTCATTTTGTTAATATCCTAAAAGTCTTTGATAGCTATTTTCTCCAAGTCTCGAGTCAACCAAAAGTCAAACCTGTAACATTGCATAAAATAAAGTTTATCAACACAAAGGTTGATGAGGAATTCATAGTTTTGAACAAGTATGTATATAATAAGAAAAATGTCCACAACTTGTATACGAAACAATAAATAATATCAATAATTTGGATAATATGAGATCGCAAATAAGAATACATTAGCGACACTGTTTATAAGAGAATACCAAATAGATTCGGATTTCATGAGGTCGTGAATAAGAATACATTAATGGCACCGTGCTATAAGAGAATACCAGATAGTTCACGGATTTATGAATCAACCTTCCAAAAGCGGTAAACACATAAGCATATACGCATGTAATCATAGAACACCAAATCGAGCATTTATTCAAGTAAAGTATACAATAAAGTTTATGGTTTACGACTCAAGTATAAAGCATTTAGTTTGAATAAATATGCAATATCACCTCCAAAACGAAAGATGGAAAATGGGGTATGAAAATACTCACATTCAGGTATAAAACTTGATCAGTAAAAGTCGCGAAATCGGGTGGATGGAGTCTAACGAGCAAGGCCTAAATAAAAATAAAAGTCTTGTATTAGAAAGGTTGTTTTATGAAAACTTTAAAATAAAAGTTAAGAAATGTAAGCATTTAAAGTTTAAGGATTAAAAAGTAACTATTTAAGAACTTGTAATAATAACCCTTCAAAAATGTAAGTTTGCTCGAAACCTGGTTAAAGTATCTAACCTTAATATTTACTCAGCCTATGTTAAGTAATAAGGTGGGTAAAAATGCAAGAATGCAAGTCCATTTGGAATATAGATACTAAAGCGGGTCTTTAACGAGTGTTCGGGCTGTTGGTTTGGGTCTTGATAATTGGTCAAACCCAAAGTGAACTTTCCAACATATTAAATGTTATGAGATAACTCATACAAAAAATATTTAACCAAGTATGTAGTTTTATTGTCTTAGAACTAACAACGCACGTTAAGCGAGTGTTCAGTTTTGTCGGTCCAGCTTTGTTATAAGATCAAGTTGGATTCAACATTCCAAGTACTTTAATAAAATATTTAAAATTAGTTCGTAAAGTATTTTTAAATAAGTATACAAGTCTTGATAGCTAAAAACACACTTGTGTGTCTTAAGCGAGTGAAAATCGGTTTAGTTTGGTTTGGTTCGGTTTCCATCTCACATATAGTTCATAGATGGTTTCCACATACCAAATATCAAAGAACTTGTATAATAACTTATAAATGTTGATACTTATGTTTTACAACCAAAAAGTTTAACTATAAAGTCTTAAAATGAAAGTTCGGTTTTAGGTTCGGATCTAGTTTCGGGTTAAGACCGAGGTTAGAATCTACAAACCCATAACCAGAGAACTTATAATAATGATTTTAGAAACTTAAATCTTACATAAAGCATGTTTAAACAATTATTTAACAAAACTAGTAAACAAGTTCGGTTTACGGTTTAGAGCTATTTACGGTTAAACCGAGGTTAGAATCTTCAAACCTATAACCATGGAACTTCATAAATATGGTAAACAAACTAAAATGAGCAGAAGTTAGACATGGTTAGTATGTATAAAAAAAGTTATATAGTTATATATATATATATCAAGGACACGAAGTCCTCCATGTAGCCTTGCCTTAAACGACCCGAAACTCAACCAACCGGGGTCAGATAAGTAACCACCAAAGATAACAAGGGGTGTATATTATATATATGTTGTGCCATATGCTTCAAGTATTAATTTAGACTAAGATATACTAATAAAAATAAAGAACTAACTTAGTTGGACTTTGGAAGTCAAACTTGACATAAACATGAAAAACAACCTTGAATGATTCTTGAATTTGAGTGAGGAAAGAGTTTATGAGCAGGGATTTATGTGGGAAAGGGTTGGGTATTTATAGGAGGTGATTAAAGAGGTTAAACAAGAGGTTATTTGGGTAAAACTCGGATTTAATAGATAAATAAAACAAGCAAGGAGACCAAGGGAACAAGCTGGTTTGCACCACGTCGCGCTAAGCTGCCACATGAAGCTCCCCCGTCGCGCGGTGTGGCGGGGTGGGGCTTGTGATATTTTCAAAAGTTTCAAAAATGACATTTTGCCACCCCAAAGTTCGTTTTAAGTGGTTTTAACGCGATTTAAGGCCCGAAAAGGATGTATTCAAGACCCAACAAGTGTAAAACAATATTGTAACATAAAAACCATCATTTTGATTATATCATAAGTTTCTATTTACAAAACAGGTCGGTTTGCATAATAAACGAATCATAAACGAATACAAATGAGTACAAACGGGACCCGATTTTGACGAATGTAACAGTATCCCCTACTTTAATAAATTTCATCCTGAAATTAAGAGGAAGATGATGATGATGCAAACAAGTGTGGATACTTCTCTTTCATTGCGTCTTCTCATTCCCAAGTGAATTCTTCGCCATGCCGTGATTCCCATCGAACTTTGATTAACCGAATACGACTACGCTTGGTTTTCTTCTCATTGCGATCTATGATCTCAACGGGTTGTTCAACCAAGATCATCGACTCATCGACATGTACTTCGTCTGGATATGGGTATTACCCTCGGCTAAGCACTTTTGGAGATTCGAAACATGAAACGTCGGATGAACACCGGCAAATTCTTGTGGTAGTTCGAGTCGATAAGCTACCTTCCCAACACGTTCAAGAATTTTGAAATGACCAACAAAACGAGGAGCTAGCTTACCTTTCTTACCGAAACAGACTACCCCCTTCCAAGGAGATACTTTTAGAAGGACAAGATCGTCAACATTAAATTCGATTAGTTTTTACCGTTTCTTGGCGTAACTCTTTTGACGACTTCTAGCGGCTATGAGATTTTTACAGATTCGATCGATCACATCGGTGGCTTCTTGAAACATTTCTGGTCCTGTGATTTGAGCTTCATCGATTTCGTTCCAACTAATCGAAGATCGACATTTACAACCGTAAAGAGCTTCGAAAGGAGCCATCTCAAAGCTGGAACGATAACTTTTGTTATAAGAAAACTTGATGAAAGGAATGCGAGAATCCCAATTCCCAACGAAATTAAGAACACACGCTCGTAGCATATCCTCGAGTGTTTGAATCGTACGTTCGGATTGACCGTCCGTTTGAGGATGATAAGCGGTGCTAAGATCGAGACATGTTCCCAAAGTTTCTTGAAGAGATCGCCAAAACTGAGAGGTAAAACGAGCATCGCGATCGGAGATGATAGACAATGGTAAACCGTGTTGGCACAAAATTTTCGCACATAGATTTGAGCAAGCTGCTCGACAGAATACTTCTCGCGGATTGGAATGCAATGAGCAGACTTGGTTAAACGATCGATGATCACCCAAATACTATCGTTGCTTTTTTGGGTGTTGGGTAGTTTAGTGATTAAGTCCATAGCAATGTCTTCCCATTTCTAAACGGGAATCGGTGGTTGCTCGAGTAGACCAAAAGGTCATTGATGTACGGCTTTGAATTTTGAGCAAGTAAGACATTTAAATATATATAACGCTACGTCCTTTTTCAAGCCTGGCCACCAAAAGGTAGCATGAAGATCGAAATACATCTTATCCACACCGGGATGAACGAAATACCGCGAATTGTGAGCTTCGTCGAGTATACAAGTACGAAGATCATCGCGATCGGGAACCCACAAACGATTGAGAAAATACAAAAGACCACCGGGTTTGGTTTCGAGTTGAAGTTCGGCTCCACATGACATTTCGTCGTACATGTTACCTTCTTCAATGGAGGTACGCTGAGCTTGAAAGATACGGATTTGAAGATCGGTTTGAACAACAACGCTTAAAAGCAGAACGGATTTAACATTAACCTTTCGACTTAGGGCGTCGGCGACAACATTCGCTTTACCGGGATGGTAGCGAATCTCGTGATCGTAATCGCTAAGTAATTCGGCCCATCGTCGTTGCCTCATGTTGAGATCTTTTTGGTCAAAAATATGTTGAAGGCTTTTATGATAGGTAACACAACATATTTTGTACCGTAAAGGTAATGCCTCCAGATTTTGTGAGCAAAAACGACGCCACCAAGTTCAAGATCATGAGTAGTATAATTCTTCTCATTGAACTTAAGTTGCCTTGATGTGTAAGCGATGACTTGACCTTGTTGCATGAGAACACAACCAAGGCCTTGATGAGATGCATCGCAAAATATAACAAAATCGTCATTTCTGTCGGGAAGGGTTAGAACGGGAGCATTGCAAAGCATGTCCTTGAGAGTATGAAAAACTTCCTCTTGTTTCAAACCCCAATCAAATGGTTTTCCTTTATGAGTGAGGGAGGTAAGCGGCGAAGAGATTTTGGAAAAGTTCCAAATGAAACGCCGATAATATCCGGCCAAACCGAGGAAGGATCGAATTTCTGTGGGAGTCGTTGGCGTTTTCCAATCCTTAACGGCCTCAATTTTAGCAGTATCAACATGAATACCTTTTTCGTTTACGATATGTCCCAAAAATTGAACTTCCACTAGCCAAAATTCGCATTTGGAGAGACAATTTGGCGTAGAGTCGTTCGTTTCTAAGGAGTTCGAGAATGGAACGCAAATGATGCTCATGTTCGGCTTTGGATTTAGAAAAGTTAAGGATGTCATCAATAAAGACAATAACGGATTTATCAAGAAACGGTTTGCAAACGCAGTTCATGAGATCCATAAATACCGCGGGTGCGTTGGTCAACCCGAAGGGCATGACTAAAAATTTGAAATGTCCATATCGAGTACGAAAACAGGTTTTAGGAATGTCTTCTTCACGAACACGCAATAGATGATAACCCGATCGAAGATCGATTTTTGAGAAACACGTTGCGCCTTGAAGTTGGTCAAAAAGATCGTCGATACGTTGCAAAGGATAACGATTTTTAATAGTGAGTTTGTTAAGCTCTCTATAATCGACACACATATGAAACAAACCATTCATCTTTTTAACGAAGAGAACGGGAGCGCCCCATTGAGAAGAGCTTGGACGAATGAAACCTTTATCGGAAAGTTCTTCGAGTTGGTTAAATAATTCGTGCATTTCCGACGGGGCTAAACAATAAAGAGCCTTGGCCACGGGCATCGCGCCGGTCACAAGATTGATTCGGAATTCAATCGTACGAACGGGTGGAAGACCAGTGACATCATCGGGAAAGACGTCGAGGAATCACGAACAACAGAAATATCTTGGATTTTCTTTTCCTTTTTATCTTTTATCACCGTGAGAGCTAGAAACGGAACATAAATTTGGTGTAAGTATTTTTGTGATTGGGAGCACGAAATGAGATTAAGCCTTCAAGAAGTGGCTTTGCCGAAGACTTTAAGAATTTTACCGTTGACGAGCGGAATCCGAATGAATTTATCGAAGCAAACGACTTCGGCACGGTGCAAAGATAACCAATCCATGCCTACTATGACATCGAAACTTCCCATTTGCATCGGGATGAGATCGATGGAGAATTTATGATTAGAAAGAATGAGAGTACAATCGCGGACGACGGAATTGATGGTAATGGAATTGCCATTAGCGACTTCAATAGAAAACGGTCGGGAAAGCTTGGTTCGAGGCATAGCAAGTTTCAACTCAAATTTCAAATAAATAAAACTTCTATCGACACCAGTATCAAATAAAATACAAGCCAAATGATGGCTCACCAAAAACATACCGTTCACAACACCGTTTGCCACTTGAGCTTGATTAGCATTCATCATGAAAGCTCTCCCTTAATTTCCATGGTTTCCTTGAGGTACTTGAGGTGGAGGAGGAGGTGGTGCTTGAATGGCTTGCATGGGTTGGATGAGTGGTGCATTGAGTTGGGGAAGTTGAGGTTGGTAGGTTTGGACTTGGTAGGCTTGGGTTTCGTAATAGGGCACGTTCACGGTTTGGGCATGGTTAGCGAGGGCAGTTGTTGGGGAAATGGTTAGAATTGCCACAATTGAAGCAAGCTCGGGGGTGTTGGGGTTGGTTTTCTGGGTATGGAGCATATCGGTTTCGGGAATTTTGGGGAGTGGTTCTTGGTTGGTTAGGTTGGGTTTGTTGTGCGGATCGGCATGTGGTGTTGAGATGACCAAAACAGTTACAAAGAGTGCATTGGCGACAAGGCAAATGTGATGGATGGTGTCGTTGGCTGCTGTTGCATAGTGGGAAAGTACCGGTGTAGGGTATTCGGGTTTGTGGAGGAGCTTGGGTTGTTTTTGTGGTTGTGGTTGGGTAACGGCAAAGTTTCGGTGATTGGTTTTAGGTTTCTTTTTGTTGTTATGGCGGGAAGACTTTGAGTAGTTAATGGCTTGTGGTGCGGGTCAACTTTGGCTTGTGGTGCGGGTTCGGTCTTGGCTTTCTCACTTGGTTTCTTGAGGGTTAGGGTACCCGCCATCACATGATTTTCCGATATCACACTGGCTAGAGTGATGGCGTCCTCAAGGTTCACAAGTTTGCTACTAATTATTGAGTCCCGGATTTGCATAGTAGACCCCCAATATATTTATCAAGTTCACGTTCAGTCGGGGTAACCAAGTGAGGGACGATGATGCTTAGCTCATGGAAATGGAGTGAGTAGGCGGCATTATGACCACTTTCTTGCTTGATGTTCCAAAATTCCTCCTTGAGCTTTTGGAGCTCGTGTTTAGGATATAATTTCTTCATCATGAGTGCCTTTAGATCGGACCATGGAAGCACCATAGCCGTTTTTTGATCCTTGAAGGTGCATAACACTACCCACCATAACACTACCCACCATGTAAGAGCCGTTTTTCTAAACATGCTCGAAGCGAAATTTGTCTTTTCCGCATCGGGCACTCGCTGTGTCGAAACACGCTCTCAATCGATTCGAGCCATTGCAACAAGGTAGTCGCACAGTTCGTTCCAAGGAACTCGGTTGGGTTAGCACTAGTAAATTACTTAAACAAGTAGGATGCGGATTTAGGTTCAACGGGTGCAACAATGGGTGGAGGAAGTTGGGTAGCTTGGATTTGGATTATAAGTTCGGGAATCACCGCAGCCAATTTCTTGATGACGAAAGTAGCCATATGTCGGTTGGAATTCTTGCGCGGGTGGCGGCTTACTGGAGGCATGCTAAAAATTATAAAGAAATGGAATAAGTTGAGGTAAAAAGAAATGAATATGAGGGTGCATAAAAATAAAATAAAAGTTTAAGTTTGATTTGTGAACTCCTAGAGTTAGTGAGGAGATGTTAGTGTTTCAAAAAAATATAAAACTTTGTATAGAAATAACAATTCGTAAACAAACTTTGTATATAAATAACAATTCATAAACAAAACATAAAAGATTTTGAGAGGTCGAATCTTGAAAATTTGAGATTTTGAAATTTGTAGAGTCGGAAAGTCGTACATTAACCACCATGATTTGTTATTCCGACACTAAAAATATTTTTATAAAACATCATGTTGGAGTCTAAACATGTGCACGTACCACCGCGTCTTTTTCATGTTTTCGACTCAAATAACGATTGTAACAAAATAATACATAGGAATACAACGTCATGTCAAAACGCTGATCCACGAACCACCGTAGTTCTATTGTTTCAACACCAAAAATTAGGATGGAGAGCGGAAAGCTCGCATTCGACTACTTAAAGTATTGACACGTATAACACAGTTCGTTGGCCTAGAAAATGACCACTACAATTCAACCATCCTAGGTAAGTAAATCACCTTCGACTCTTGGAATCTTTTTGTCAAATGGTCGTTTCATAGTGTTTCGCTTTCTATAATGGCTACAAACCCGATATAAATGCAATCTTTAAGGGATTTTAAACAACGGGATCCAAGTTAGTCTTATAATCCATAAAACATAATAAAAAATCTATGTTTTTGCGTTTTAAAGTAATGATACCTTGAGTATAATATGAAAGTGTGTGTATGTGAACATTTATGATCTTTTGTTGATTTAAATAAGTTTATAAATAAACAAGTGTAATGAACAATCAAATAAGGTAAACACGTATAAGAACACGTATAGGGACCTTAAAAAAAGCTATACTAGGTCGTTACGTCTAACCACCTATCTTACAGTCTTGTGGCTCTAATACCAATCTGTCACACCCCGACCAAAGGCGGCGGAACATGCCGGTGCAACGTGATTGGACAAATACGCAAGACACTATTTAAAGTGAAAATATTTAACAACCCATTTAAATTCACAAATCATAACGTCACATAACATACTTGTTCATACAATAATCATTGCAAAATATAGCAAATAAATATATTGTTCATTATGCTAATATGCTAAAGGTCTTTGACAGCGTTTTTCTCCAAGTCTCGAGTCAACAAAAAGTCAAACCTGTAACATTTCATAAAATAAAGTTTATCAACACAAAGGTTGGTGAGCAATTCATAGTTTTGAACAAGTATGTATATAATAAGAAAAATGTCCACAACTTGTATACGAAACAATAAATAATAGCAATAATTTGGATAATAGGAGATCGCTAATAAGAATACATTAGCGGCACCGTCTATAAGAGAATACCAAATAGATTCAGATTTCGTGAGGTCGTTAATAAGAATACATTAATGCAACCGTGCTATAATAGAATACCAGATAGTTCACGGATTAATGAATCAACCTTGCAAAAGCGGTAAACACATAAGCATATACGGATGTAAGCATAGAACACCAAATTGAGAAATTATTTAAGTAAAGTATACAATAAAGTTTGTGGTTTACGACTCAGGTATAAAGAATTTAGTTTGAATAAATATGCAATATCACCCCTAAAACAAAAGATGAAAAACGGGGTATGAAAATATTCACATTCAAGTATAAAACTTGATCGGTAAAAGTCGCGAAATCGGGTGGATGGAGTCTAACGAGCAAGGCCTAAAAAAAATAAAAGTCTTGTATTAGAAATGTTGTTTTATGAAAACTTTAAAATAAAAGTTAAGAAATGTAAGCATTTAAAGTTTAAGGTTTAAAAAGTAAATACTTAAGAACTTGTAATAATAACCCTTTAAAAATGTAAGTTTGCTCGAAACCGGGTTAAAGTATCTAACCATAATATTTACTCAACCTATGTTAAGTAATAAGGTGGGTAAAAATGCAAGAATGCAAGTCCGTTTGGAATATAGATACTAAAATGGGTCTTTAACGAGTGTTCAGGTTGTTGGTTCGAGTCTTGATAATTGATCAAAGCCAAAGTCAACTTTCCAACATATTAAATGTTATGAGATAACTCATAAAAGAAAATATAATAACACTTAACCAAGTTTGTAGTTCTATTGTCTTAGAACTAACAATGCACGTTAAGCGAGTGTTTAGTTTTGTCGGTCCAACTTTGTTATAAAATCAAGTTGGATTCAACATTCCAAGTACTTTAATAAAATATTTAAAATCAGTTTGTAAAGTATTTTTAAATAAATGTACAAGTCTTGATAGCTAAAAACACAATTGTGTGTCTTAAGCGAGTGAAAATCGGTATAGTTCGGTTTGGTTCGGTTTCCATCTCACATATAGTTCATAGATGGCTTCCACATGCCCAAATATCAAAGAACTTGTATAATAACTTATAAATGTTGATACTTATGTTTTACAACCAAAAAGTTAACAATAAAGTCTTTAAACGAAAGTTCGGTTTTCGGTTCGGATCTAGTTTTGGGTTAAGGCCGAGGTTAGAATCTACAAACCCATAACCATAGAACTTATAATAATGATTTTAGAAACTTAAATCTAACACAAAGCATGTTTAAACAATTATTTAACAAAACTAGTAAACAAGTTCGGCGGGGTGGGGCTGGTGATATTTTCAAAAGTTTCAAAAATGACATTTTGGCTCCCAAAGTTTGTTTTAAGTGTTTTTAAAGCGATTTAAGGCCCGAAAAGGATGTTTTTAAGACCCAACAAGTGTAAAACAATATTGTAACATAAAAACCATCATTTTGATTGAAATGAGTTCGGATCGATATTGGTTAATGATGATTATAGCCTAATTCATGTGTGCATATTCAATTCATAGTGTTTTCATCATCTAATGATTCACTAATTTCATCATGATTTGCATATCTGTTCGTTAGCTAATTTTTTTTTACCCTAAAATTCCAGATATTTGGTGTTGTCTTTATGAAATTTTGATATTTTTATACATGTTATTCAATACTGATGAGGCCATATGATTTTGTGCTCTTTGTTTGATATTTGTCTTTGTCTTGATGATTGATCATTAAAAGTTTCAACATTAGTTACAATAATCTTTTTACTTGATTTTTGTTTCGTTTTTGACTTTTTGCCTATTATCTAATTGATATAATTCACAATTTTGGCGCCGCAAAATGGTTTTTTAGAATATTTGTTAGTATAAAATAAACAGTTTCGAACCTTAACATAACTTTAGTCCTGGCTTGGTGGTTGTTATGGGTTGTTGTTTAGATAAGATGATAGTTATCTGCCTACGTTCAAGTGTCTTTTCACGCAGGGTTTTATTTTGAATAAAACTTTTGTCCAGGTTGGTTATTTTTTTTTGTTTACTACTTTTTTTAGGTTTGTTATTGCTACGCGCAGGTTCGACACAACTTCGTTGCCGCACTGTTTGCATGTTTATTGTATGTTTGACACATGAATTAGTTTTAGGTTTCTGACACGTGTATTAGCCATGTGTAATTACCACTAACTGTTTTAACTTTTAATCAGCTGAAGTAATGGTCAGAACCACATACAATCGGAATTGAACAAGCCTCTCAGGTCGGTTTTTAGTCCATCTAAGGTCTTCCATCTGAGACCTTCATACTCATAACAAGGTCCGAGCTTTTGTGAATCAAGTACCGAAGACTACCGATAATCCTTCGGTAATCGGTCGGGTTTACTTCATTTCTGGTATCATCTCTTGTTAGGCTCAATTTTTCGTCCATAGGCTTTTGTGTTGGATTGCAATTCCACATTCCAACAGACTCCAAAATTTTCTTCACGGAACCTGATTGCTTTATAGTGATCCTATCATACGTTTGATCAACTTCGATACCGAGATAGTAATAGAGCCTGCCAAGGTCACTCATTTCAAACACAGATCGCAATTTTAATTTAAAATTTTGTACCTCCACTTCATCTGCTCCGGTAACAATAAAATCATCCACGTACACCCCAACAATCAAGGAGCTCGTAGACTGTTTGAGAATATACACTGCCGGCTTCGATGCACACCGAACGTAAACAAAATCCTTTAGTGACTTATCAAGGTGGGCGTTCCAAGCCCGTGGTGCCTGCCTTAACCCATATAAAGCCTTATTGAGCATGTATACCATGTGTTATTTACCTTTCACTACGAACCCGTCTGGTTGTGCAACGAGTACATATTCTTTTAGTATACCATTCAAGAAAGCCGATTTAACATTAAAGTGATGTACAAACCAGCCCTCTTTTGCTGCTAAAGAGAGCAACAAACGGACGGTTTATAATTAGGCCACCAGTGCATAACCTTCATCAAAATCGACCCCTTTTTTCTGCACATAGCCCTTCGCCACCAACCGGGATTTGTGTTTTACCGTATTACCGTTCGCATCCTTTAATAACTTGTAAAACCACTTCAACCCAATTACTTTCTGACCCTTTGGCTGGTTAATCAAAGTCCAGGTTTGGTTCTTCTTAATCGACTCTAATTCGTTCTTTATAGCCACTTCCCAATCACTATTACTTGTAGCTTCTGTATAAGATGTTGGCTCATCTCCTGCGAGCAAAAATTCTTCATTTTGATCTTCAATTTGTACCATTTCATCATAGATTTCTGATAGGGATCGAAAGCCTTGAGGTGGGTTATGATCATAATTAGTGTTACCCAACTCTTGGTTCTCGTTACGAACTGGTGCTGGTGAGATTTGAGAGGGAACAGGCGATGGCATGTTTTGGGTGTCATTATGAGGTTGAGTTGGTTCATAGGGCATTTGTTGTTGGGTTAAATTGGGGAGTTATTGTCAAAATAGATAATAGCCCAACTTGGTCACTGGATCGATTCTTCACAATGGCCTTCACTACAAGCCCATTTTCTTTTTTCTTCAAACACCACATCACGAGCTACATAAACTTTCATTTTATTAGGGTTAAGTAGCCTGTCTGCTTTGCTACCTTCTTCAACTCCAAGATACATCATCACTAAACTTCTATCACTGAGCTTTGTCATATGAGTTGGCAACTTCTTCACATGCACTACACAACCAAACACATTAAGACGTTGGAGATTCGGTATGTGCCCCCTCCAACCTTCATATGGTGTTTAATTTTTGAACCCCTTTGTCATGACCCGATTAAATATATCGCCTCTCCCCACAACAACTCTGGCAGCTGCATATTCTTCAACAATGACCTACTGACTTCAAGAATGGCGCGGTTACGACGTTCAACCACACCGTTTTATTGCGGAGAGTATGGCGCCGGTTTTTTTGTCTCTTTATTCCCTCCTGTTCACAAAATAAATCAAACTCACGAGAATTAAATTCACTACCATGGTCTATCCGTAGTCCCTTGACCTTATAGTTACTTTCTCCTTTGACTTGGTTCTTGAACCTTCTAAATAGTTCAAGAGCTTCATCTTTTGTCTTGATAACATATATCCATATGAATCGACAATAATCATCAACAATTAACAAGAAATACCGGTTACCTCCCTTTGTTTCAGGCGATATCGGGCCACATAGATCTGCGTGAACAATTTCTAACGGCTTGCTCGCTCTCCATTGTGTCTCACTCGAGAATGGTTCCCTTGCTTGCTTCGCCACCAAACATTCATCACATATTTGTGTTGGGTATGGTATGTTGGGCATTCCTTTAACCAACCCCCTTTTCACCATAAAGTCAAGAACTCCGAAACTTACATGTCCAACCCTTATGTGCCAGACCCAAGCCTCATCATCCATTTTTAGTGCCAAACAACTATTTTGACTGTCTTCAAAACCACTTTGTACAGTTGGTTCTTGTCCCGCTATACTTTTGTCACCAATTTACCGGTCTTGTCGAAAACCCAAGGATACCCGTGTTTCATCGTGACCTCATACCCAAACTGATCATGTTACTACGAAGGGCATGTATATAATACACCTCAGGAATCATAAATTGATTACCATCTTTGCACTCGAACAATATCGTCCCCTTTCCTTTAATATGAACTATTGAACTATCTCTGAAGCTTACTTGGCCTGTCAATTTGTCATCCAACTTTGCAAAAGACTCTTTAGCCCTGACATATGATTCCTTGCTCCTTTATCAAGGTACCAAGTATCACCAAACATTTGCTTTTTATCTCCATGCTTGTGAGGAACTAATGTTTCTTCATTCAACATAACCGTGGGCTTCACCTTTTCTTCATGAATTTCCAGCCAAAGACCCAGTTCATCATCGTGTTTTTCCACCAATTTCGCTTCAACCTTTCTTTCATTATTACATTCCGATGCGAAATGCCCTTGTTCATTGCAATTGAAGCATGTGACGTGTTTCTTATCACACGTCTTACCACTTGTTTCACCTGAGTCACGGTTCCAACCACCATTCCAGTAGCCTCCTCTACCACGGTATGAGCCTCTTCCCCGCGACCACTACGACTGCCCCTGTCTTGGTACGAACCCCAACCACGTCCGCCAGTTGAGAAACCTCTTCCAGTTCCCTTTTGGGTCCGTTGAGATTCATTTTGGGTGAACAACAACCAGTTGTCACCGGACACGTTAATTTTCCGTTGATTCAACCTATCTTCATAAGCCTTCAACTGCCCAATCGCCTCTTCGAACAACATCGAATCGACGTCCGAACATTGTTCTATAGAAGCAACAAGTTGGAGATACTTTTCGGTGACTCAATCAAGTAATTTCCTTACGAGTGCGTTCTCTTCCAACTTCTCACCAAGGCTACCGAATTTTGAAATCATACCACTTAACTTCCTGGTAAAGTCATCAATGCTTTCAGCGTCTTTCATCGTTAGTGAGTCGAACTCTCGCTTGAGTGTGTGCATATGCGCCTTCTTCACTCATTCATCACCCAAGTACCGAGTCTTCAATGACTCCAAATTTCACTCGTCGTCTTCTTCTTTGCGACCTATAATAAGACGCCTTCGGGAATCATTTGAAAAATGAAGGCTCGGGCTGTTTTGTTCTTCTTCTCGTCAACGACCGTACTGGCCTGAGGTTCGACTGAATCCCACAACCCGTGGTCATCCATGACAACTTCCATCTTGATGGACCATGTGGTATAGTTTGTAGCGGTTAGGGTAGGGATTTACAATGAAATTGAACTGGCTTCTTTCGGGGCTGCAACATTTGTGTTTGCGACATACATGTTGTTAAACTTCGGGTATTTGGGCATAAACCTTGAGCGCTCTGATACCAAATGTTAGTATATCAATAGCTAACAAGAGCAAAAGAGCTTGGACAATTTTCTATGTTTTATAACTTCAAAATACGATTACAAGACTGGAATGGGAAATAACTTTGAAAGTGCATGAAAATAAACTATGCCTACTGATGCTTAAATAGAGAAAATAAAAATAATGAAACAAATTTCCCATGTTGCATGTAGCCCATTATCTCCACATAATTAACTGATTTTATCTTCCACTAACTCCAAACTATCTCCATAACAATCGGAAACTTTCTGACCAAGCAACAATTAGTTAACAATTTATAACCAAAGTGATACACATATTGAGGATCAAATCACAAAACTAACCGTGTAGAAACAAGTTGTATAAACAACATGAGAATCATATAACTTCATTAATGTTCATCATGTAATCATTAACAGAAGAGAGGAACACGCATAACCAAGTGATTAACTTTGAATATGAATATGAATAGATTAAATATAGGAGTAGACTCTAGCGTGGTTCTCATGTTTATGTTATATATATATATATATATATATGAGGTTATTGTACAATAATTGCTTAACGTACGATAGGTACGCGAGACGGTCAAAGACAAAACCAAAAACGCCAAAGGCAAAAATACTAAAACATTCAGCCGAAAACTAAAACGCTCAAAAACGGTTTTCGTGAAGAAAAGTAAAAAATTGATCGATTAGCGATCCAATACTGTTTATTTTGGTGAACCAATGATTAATTGGATATGTATTGACGATTTCTAGATCTTGTGATGTGAATTCATGGATCGATTTCTTGCAATATAAGTATTCTTATACCTAAAGTACGTTAAGAAATACCAAGTTTAAATTTTTTGCAGTTGAGTTATTGAATAGATAGTTGAAGTTAAAGAGATATTGTTCATGGACTACAATGAGAGATTCGAGTGAAGCCTAACGCGTATTTTCTTCCGGAGCCGGGAAGTAGATGGGTGAAGCAGCTACTGTTACAGAGAAATAATTAAAGAAGTTGGATAGTTATATTCAACAATATTGACAAACTAGAACAGGCTCAGCATAGCTTGTCAGATCAACTATACTTTAGTTATATGAAGGGGACTTTTATGCTGGTAATATCGTTGGCGTGAGAGCTATGCTTAAGGAAATTGTTGAAAAAGTGGGAACCGTTACGAATGTTTTTGATGTTTTAGGAAGTGATTTCTTACAAGTTAAGCTTGAATCATTTTCAGAAATGATAGACAAAAATGAAAACCTGAAATCGGAAGCACCCTTTGTGTGGATCCCGTTTGTTGAAGAGATTGTTCCTCATGTTGATAGAAATAAAAGGGAAATGGCAATTACTTCTCCTAATGGGTTCTTATGTTTTATGTACGCTCTGATGAGATATCAAAGAAAAATCTGTCGACATCTTGAATGGAAAGAGAGGAAAAAGTTTCAAAAGCAGCAAAAAAAGAAACCATGTGAAATGAAGTAGAAGCCTATTTTTGATGGGCTTAGATATGAAGAGAAAGCCCGAAGGAGCATATCATATTGTACATTTTAACTCCCAAATGCTTCAAGTTGTATTATAGACCACTAAGACACCTTCTAACAGATGACAGGTGTCCAAGTTCTTAGCAACATATGATATAGAAAAAACTGTTGGGAAAAACGACCATCTAGCCACGAATGGTAAACAAAAAGTGTGGAATTAATCTTCGTTTGGCTAAACTTTTTCCTGACCCGAATGAATCTATGAAGGTCTTCCATCTTGCCTGTCTAAAAACGATAATTCGAACCATTCAAATTCACCATCCTACATGTATTAGCTTCCATCGTTCAAACAAGTCTTAAACCAAGAACAAGAGCCGAAGCTCTGATACCACTCTGTTGAGAAAAACGACCACCTAGCCACGAATGGTAAACAAAAAGTTGGAATTAGTATTCGTTTGGCTAAACTTTTTCTTGACCCAAATGAACCTATGAGGATGCAAACAAATAGGGTGATCTAAAAGTAAATAGGGAACAATAATTTTAGGGTGGAAAACATCTCAAGACGAGAGTAAAAACCACAGGATTACTAGAGCCGCTTCAAATCCACTATCACCAATAATAGCAATACAAAGTCTTCTCTAGATAAAACTAGAGGCATACACAAATCATCATATACTTGGACAAACTAACATTAAGTATATGGAATAAAACTACAAAAGAATACGAGTAAGAGGTATCACCAACGAGAGAATATGTCAATCTCTGGAACGTCTCTTATCTTCACAAAAACCACCCAAACTAATAGAGTAGACAACCTTGTCTTCGTCTCTGTTGGTAGTCGGCATAATAGTAATAATCACCCCAAGTCCAAGACTATTCCTTATATATGTATGTATGTCCGCATGTGGGTTTGTGTGCACACCAAGAAAACCCATGTGGGCCTAAACCCAAAACCAACTCTCCTTATTTGTGTTCCTACGTGAACAAACAAAAATATTCATAATATATATTTTTTTTCTTTTCCATTTATTACTAACAATAAATAATAGTAGTAATAACCCATGTAGGATTAAATATTCGTTTGACTTTCTCATGGGCAAAAAATACCTCAACAAATCTCCCCCTTTTTGTCTATGAGAGAGAACTCACCACCTCGGCGAGCGAGAACCAAATCTTTAGTTTCTCCCTTGCTAAAGCTTTGGTCAACATATCGGAACAATTATCATCGGTATGAACTTTATCAAGTCAAACAACCTATCTTCAATAGCATCTCTATTCCAATGATCCCTCACATCAATATGGTTTGTTCTCTTATGAAACATGAAATTCTTAGAAAGGTTAATAGCACTTTTATTATCACAAAGAACCACGTAGTGTTGTCGCATAAAGCCAAGCTCTTGCATAAATCTTTTCAACCACAATAATTCTTTGCATGATTCTATTGTTGTCAAATACTCTGCCTCGGTAGTAGACAAAGCAACACACTTTTGCAATCTTGACTGCCATGACACGGCTTCCCCTGCAAATAACATCAAATATCCAGAAGTGGATTTCATGTTGTCCGTATTTCCTACCATATCAGAATCCGTGTAACTAACAAGCATCGGCTCCCCATTATCAAACGTTATACCCAATTTGGAAGTACCTCGTAAATATCTAAGTATCCACTTAACTGCTTCTCAATGCTTCTTACCCAGATTTGACAAGAACCGACTTACAACACCTACTGCATGGGCAATATTAGGCCGTGTACATACCACTGCATACATTAAGCTTCTAACCACTGATGCATATGGAACACCATCCATCTCTTGAATCTCTTTCTCGAAGTAGGGCCATCTTTTTCAGTTAAATTAAAGTTGGGAGTAAGAGGTGTGCTCACAACGTTAACTTTAGACATCTTGAATCTGCAAAGCACCTTTTTAATGTATTGCTCTTGTGAAATGTGAAACTTCTTTGAAGCTCTATCTCTAGTAATCTGAATGTCAAGAATATTCTTAGCTGGTCCCAAGTCTTTCATAGAAAACGACTTGCTTAATTATTTCTTCAGTTGGACAGTTCTTTCTACATTCTTGCCAACAAACAAAATATCATCAACATAAAGCAATAAAATGATGAAATCATCATCACCAAACCTCTTAAAGAAAACATAATGATCAGACGCAGTATTTCGATAGCCTTGCTTCTCCATAACTTACTCAAACTTCTTGTACCACTGTCTCGGTGCTTGCTTCAAGCCATAAAGACTTTTATGAAGTTTACAAACATAATCTTCTTTACATTTAACCTGAAAACCTTCAGATTGCTCCGTATAGATTTCTTTATCCAGATCACCATGAAGGAATGTTGTCTTGACATCCATTTGCTCAACCTCAAGATCAAGACTAGAAGCTAAACCAAGAATCACCCTGATGGAACTCAACTTCACAACTGGAGAGAAAATCTCATTAAAATCAATACCCTTTCTTTGACTGAACCGTTTGACCACCAATATTGCCTTGTGAGGTATGTTCTTCAGTCTTCAATTTGTAGACCCACATGTTCTTCAAAGCTCTTTTGCCCTTATGCAACTTCACCAACTCAAAGGTATTGTTCTCATACTAGGAATTCATCTCATTTTGCATGGCTTCAACCCACTCTCATTTATGCTTATTTTCCATGGCCTCTTTGTAATACTCGGGCTCTCCCCCATCAGTGAATAAAACATACTCACCAGTCGAATAATGAATAGAAGGTTGACGGTCTCTCGTAGACCACCTGAGTGGGACAAATGTAGGCATATCTACTGGTAACTCGAGATGAGTATCCTTATCAAACTTTATCTGCTCTTGATTATCAACATTATCGGTGCCATGTTGTTCGTCATTTTGAATATCATCTTCTTGATATGACTCAGTATGCTGAGTAGGAAGAGGATCCAAATCAATATGATTATCAGTATACTGAGGAACTACCTTTGTCTTCTCAATATCTTTCAAACTCTCATCTTCCATAAACACAACATCACGACTTCTTACAAGCTTCTTTAAAACTGGATCATATAGCCTATATCCAAACTCCTCTTGCCCATAACCAAGGAATATACACTGTCTGGACTTCACATCAAGCTTTGATATTTCATCTTTGGGAATATGCACAAATGCCTTGCATCCAAAGAGCTGTAAATGACGATACGAAACATCTTTGCCACTTCAAACCATGTCTGGAACATCATTATGCAAAAGGAATACAAGAAGTAAGATTGATAACATGTACCGATGTATTTAAAGCTTCTCCCCAAAAGGAATTAGGCAACCCTGCGTGTGAGAGCAAACACTTAAACCTTTCAACCAAAGTCATGTTCATCCGTTCTGCTAAACCATTCAACAGTGGCATCTTAGGAGGTGGGCTTTGGTGTCGAATACCTTTTGCTCTACAATAAGCATTAAAAGGACCAATGTATTCACCTCCATTATCTATACGAATACACTTGAGCTTCTTCCTAGTTCGTCTCTCAACTAGGGCATGAAACTGCGTAAACACATAAATAACTTGATCTTTAGACTTTTAAGTATAAACCCATACCTTCTCGAATGATCGTCTATAAATGTGACAATATATAAGCAGCCCCCAAGTGTTCTAGTCTTCATAGGACCACATACATCTAAATGCACCAAGTCAAGTATGTTTTCTTTTCTATGATGCGGATGACTATGAAAATAAACTCTCTTTTTCTTACCATTCATACAATGAGAACACTTCTTTAAATGAACATCTTTCACACCGGACAAGGCATCTTTCTTCAATAATATATACATCCCTTTTTCACTCATGTGAGCAAGTATCTTATGCCACATATTGGTCACATCAGAATTCGTCAATGAATTAATCGAGTCTCTGGAAATATTTGGATGTGCCATGTATAACTTTGAAGTTCTTTTACCTCTTTCCACGATCAACGAACCACGAGTGAGTTTCCAAATTCCACAACCAAAGCAATTGTGGAAACCATCATCATCTAATGTGCCTACGGAGATCAAATTAAGTCTAATATCCGAAACATGTTTTACATTGTGTAAAACCAAATCCATCCTAGTGTCAAACTTCAAGAAAACATCCCCAATACCAACGATCTTTGATAGCCAATTATTACCCATCTTAACATTCCCAAAATCTCCAGGAGTATAAGATGAATAAAAATCCCTTTGTGATGTCACATGACATGTAACACCACTGTCAACAACCCAACTCGAATAATCACATGCAATAGTCACCCTATCATAATCACAACAAATATGAAACTCTCCGGTGGCGGTGGCAGTGGCAGTGTTAGTTTCAGAATTACCTTCATCACAGTCATCTTTTTTGTGATTGTTCCTTTTATTGTTGTAATTAACCTTCTTGTTCTCCTTTTTCAGTTGTCTATAATTTTTTATTGTGTGCCCTTTTCTACCACAATGATGACAATCAAAATCATCAAACTTCCTCAGACTTACTGCGGTGCTTAGCTCTATTACTCGGACCTCTGCAATGGCTTCTCCCCCTACTTTCGGTAACCAAGGCATCCAAATGTGAAGAGGAACCTTGTGACTTTCATAGCTTTAGCCAATTCCATAGTGATAATACCGTTCGCTGCGGGGTTGGACAACGATGTCCTAAAGGTTTCCCTAGAATCCGGTAACGTACCAAGAAGCCGTAAACCTTGTATATCGCATTCAAAATTAATACCCATTCCTGCAAGCTGATTAATAACAACCCGAAAAACATTCAGATGATCAGCAACAAGAGTTCCATCACGGTATTTCAAGTTTATCAACTATTTAATCAAGATCAACTTATTGTTCCCAACCTTCCGAGAATACAACTCTTTAAGCTTGGTCCATAGAGTACGCGCAAGACTCTCCCCGCTAATAGTGTTCAAAAAATTAGCATCAACCCATTTTCGAATATACCCGCAAACCTTCTGATGCAAAATATTTTAGTCTTCAACAGATTTATCTTTAGGTTTATCGGTACTGAACACAGGAAAATAATAATCCTTCATGTAAAGAAGGTCTTCCATCTTGCCTTTCCAAAAATGATAATTCGAACCATTAAAATTCACCATCCTACATGTATTAGCTTCCATCGTTCAAACAAGTCTTAACCCAAGAACAAGATCCTAAGCTCTGATACCACTCTGTTGGGAAAAACGATCACCTAGCCACGAATGGTAAACAAAAAGTGTGGAATTAGTCTTCGTTTGGCTAAACTTTTTCTCGATCCGAATGAACCTAAGAGGATGCAAACAAATAGGGTAATTTAAAATTAAATAGAACACAATAATTTTAGTGTGAAAAACCTCTCAAGACAAGAGTAAAAACCACGGGATTACTAGAGCTGCTTCAAATCCACTATCACCAATAATAGCAATACAAAGTCGTCTCTAGATAAAACTAGATGCATACACAAATCATCATATACTTGGAACAAATTAACATCAAGTATATGGAATCAAACTACAAAAGAATACGAGTAAGAGGTATCACCAACGAGAGAATATGTCAATCTCTGGAACGTCTCTTATCTTCACAAAAACCACCCAAACTAATAGAGTAGACAACCTTGTCTTCGTCTCTGTTGGTAGTCGGCATAATAGTAATAATCACCCCAAGTCCAAGACTATTCCTTATATATGTATGTATGTCCGCATGTGGGTTTGTGTGCACACCAAGAAAACCCATGTGGGCCTAAACCCAAAACCAACTCTCTTTATTTGTGTTCCTCCGTGTACAAACAAAAATATTAATAATATATATATTTTTTCTTTTCTTTTTCTTTTATTACTAATAATAAATAATAATAGTAATAACTCATGTAGGATAAAATATTTGTTAGGCTTTCTCATAGACAAAATAATACCCCAACAAAAACAAGAGATGTGTTTAAGGTATATTAGTTTAAAGAGTTAAGTGTCATCTTAGTACATGCGGTTTTCTTAATTACACAACTTTAGTACAGGTTTTTAATTTATTGCAAATTGATACCTTAGTTTTCCAAAATTCATGATTTTAATACCTCTTTCTAACCACAGGTTTTTAATTTATTGCAAATGGATACCTTAGTTTTCCAAAATTTGCGATTTTAATACCTTTTTCTAACCCCATATATTATTGTCTGTTAAGTTAGGGGTAATTTGTTAACTTTCTTATTTTCTTTGTTTTTTCTTTTCCTTTAATCTAATATCTCTCTAAATCAAAACGTCAACCCCTTTTCATGCTCATGGATCCTTCAAAGTTTTAACCATTCTCCAATTCAACTCGTAGATATGCAATTCACACTCCCCTTATCCAAACTCCCAACTCAATTTGAATCTTTATGATGGGTTTTCGGGGATTCAATCCTAATTTGAACCTCAAAACCATAATTCGATCACTCACCATGTTCTGTATCCTCAAATCTTCCATTTCTCAATTCATTCCACCAGATCAGTACTCAGTCGAATACGGATATCCAACGAACACCACCGTCTCCGACCGTGTCTTCATCCCCGACAATTTAGCAGTCGGTTACTTAACAACCCAACAAAACGTTGGTACTTTTGCTATCTTAATCCCGTCATATGAATATTCACCAAATTTACCTGACGACGAGAATCGTCTCCCAAATGTCATCGTATGGCTTCAAACAAACCAAATCGGGTCGGATCTGGTAATCGAAGACGAAGGTTGGTGGTGTTGTAATAGAAGACCGACGGGAGTGGTGGCAGATTGTTGGGAAGAAATCGGGGGAACAAGTTCCTGTGGTTGGAGCGATTGAACTAAAGTTATAATGGAGGAGTTGAGTGGCTGAAGATGGCAGTTGTGTATGGTGAGGAGAGAGAGAGAGAGAGAGCGAGACGGTGGTTGTAAGGTACGAAGAGAAATATGATTGTTGGTGGGTTTTTATTTATTTTTGGTATTTTAGTTTGTTTTGTTTTTTAATTATAAGGTATTTTGATATAAGGTAAAAGATCAAACAAATAAAATAACGAAAATTACCAATTTGTCCCTGGATTAACGTACAAAATAAACGAGGTTAAATAAAAGTAGTAAAATTCCAACTTTTAGAAAAATGAGGTAGCCATTTGCAATAAATTCAAAAACAGTACTAAAGCTGCGTAATTGAAAATACCGCAGGTCAGAAAATGGTACTTAACTCTAGTTTTTAAGGTAACAATAGACTATCATATTAGTGAATATGCGGAGCCGACTAGTTCCAAGATAGGAGAGAGGCTGCAATGGCACACAGAGATGGTTGACATACATCACATAACTCGTATGAGTTCCGTTCTTCAATTTACACATGTTTAGAATATTGTTCTTTTTAATAGCTTTGAGTAATGGAGGTTGTGGAATAAAAATATAGACCCCATATACATTAGTTTTATTGATTTAAGTTCCCAATTAGATTATTAGTTATCTTTAACTTGACTGTGTGATCTTTAACTTGATAGTATGTGTCTCTAACACCTTCATGTTGTGGAATAAATAATAGACACCAAATACATTCATATTATGCCAAATAATTAACTATTTTCTAAGTAATTCTTGTTTGTAAGTAATCATCTTTCGAATTCCAGTTCATACCTTGAGAATCTAAGGTGATTGTGTCTTAAACGAGGGGTGCCTAAATGCTTTGTAAACTAGACTAGAATATCAAATTCACAAGCTCTAACAATTTGCAAGCAGCAAAACTATAGGATGCATATGTAATAAACCAATTATAATTATAACTATAACTATATAATAATTGTAAAGTTTGGTGTCGCTTGGCCATCTACTGGTCCAAATGGCACAACACCATTGGTCACATTAACTTTTATGTTTTAGTTATGATATCATAGGAAGCATAACTGAAATCGACCAAACTCACGTCGAGTTATGTAAGGCCCTTTTACCGGTGCCCTACTTTGGATGTTGGATTTACTCATAAACACAGTTATAAATATCAGAGTTAATTAAAACTTTCGCGGAATAATAAAAACTCGATCATTCGTTACAAACATCCATAACTTGTCCTTTAAAACATAACGTAAATTTATAACATTTAAAACATCATGACAAATCTTCAGATGCCATCCTCTTAAATCCTGCCATGTGTCCATCTCAAACTGTTGGTGCATGATGTCAGTAGTTCAGTATCTAGTGTCTGTAATCGTGTTAGTTTGAATTGTATTAAGGTTTTAGTTAACTTGTCTCACAAGTTCGCCTGATATAAGCGAATTTGTGGACAAGCGAAGTTATCAACAACTTCGCCTAGTCTGTTAGGCGAAGTTGTCGATAACCATATAAGCTAGGTTACGGCTTGTATTGTTAAGTTAAGAGTTCAGTACGTGTAATTGTGATCGGTGAATCACTTGTTATGGTTGCAATACAACGTGTCTTTTGAGTATTGTAACGTGTGCTTGTTCTTGGTATTAACGTATATCGTCTCCTACGCTCGTATCGTCTTACGTAAGGATTCCACACCTACGTACTACGAGATATTTCCGTGTAGATCTGGCTGGGAACCTACAATTGGTATCAGAGCATTTGCTCGTGATTTTGTGGTTCGGTATTATCACACGGGTGTAGAAATCATTCCGTTCGACTATTCGCGGGACGAGTTTACGTTGAAATACCGAGTTTTTGTGTCCTACTCACCTCCCTCCATCAAAAACAACCCATTACACCTTCGGATACTTTGCAATACGTCAAAATCAAACCTGCAAAAACGTTGTGTTCATCAGGCGAAGTTGCCGCCACTGTTTGTAGGGTTTAGGCGAAGATATAAGATTAAACGAAGTTATCATTAACTTCGCCTACCTCACAAGTTCGCTTATCTTAAGCGAAGTTAACATCAGGCGAAGTTGAGAAGAAAGCGAAGTTAAGAATTTCAGCGAAGTTGAGTATTCAAGCGAAGTTACTTTTAACCGAAGTTAAGAATAACTTCGCCTACTGGTACTGTTCAAAATAATAATTTTTTTTTTTGATTTCTTTGAGTGTTCGTTCGTATTTCTTCCAAATATGACTTCTATAAATATTACGGAACTGGTAAAAATGGAGGAGGAAGCTGGTTCAGCTACTAAGGCTCCGAAAATGCTTAAGTGTACCGATTTCGTTGCTTGGAAAGATCGGTTTGAACAATATGTTAAATATCAAGATGCTAAGATGTGGGTGTGCATTCAAGATGGATACATTCCACCAACGGCTATGTTTGAGGGTCGTGAACAAATTAAGAAGTACAATAAGATGGAAGAGGAAGAAAAGAAGATGTATGAGGCAGAAAGCAAAGCTCATGCTGCGATAACAATGGCTCTTCCACAAGAGATTCTCCACACCTTCAGGAAATACAAAACCGCCAGAGAGCTATGGGAAGCGCTTGAAAATCGATATGAAGGTAACGTGGGGATACGTGCATCCAAGATTAAGCTACTCAAAACCCAATTCTCGGTGTTCAAGTATTTGAAGAATGAGTCACTTGATGATATCATCACTAGGTATTACCACTTGATGACCGAACTCAGAAACTATTCAATTGACTATAAAGAAGAAGAGATCGAAGAAAAACTTCTTGATGCTCTCCCACCGAAATGGGAAATGTACACTGTCTTGATGAGAGAAGATAAAGAGTTTGCAAACATCGACTTGGAAACAACAGTCAATAAACTACGAACTTTTGAACATAACATGGTTCGAAAAGAGACACCAACTGATCAGGTTCAGGATCCGGGAATGTATGGTGCGACAGTTACTTCTAGTTCAAGTTCAAAGTCAGAATCATCTGCTTACTACTCAAAGGGAGACTCAAGCTCTATCTCAACTCATGATAGTCATGTAACTCTCAACATGGATGGTGATGTGTGTTTCGTAGCTGGTGGAACAAATTCTTCTAAACCTCAAGCAACAACTGGTAGTTTTTCCTCAAATGTTCCGAACAACAACTACTCTCAGATGCCCATGAGTGTTAAATCTGCTGAACAACAGTTTGCTCTCTATGCATCTTTCATTGCTTCTTACGAAAATTACATCAAAGATAAAATTGTCGACCCTGCAACTCTAGACGAAGACTATGATCAGATCGATATGATCTGGAAGAGATGGATCTGCAGTGGCAGATGGCGATGATAGTAAGAAGAGTTAAAAGGTTTATGAAGAAAACTGATAGAAAGTTCGTTGGCGAAAGACCAGGGTTTGATAAGTCAAAGGTTCGGTGTTATAACTGTCAACAGAATGGCCACTTTACTAAAGAATGCACAAATGAAAGAGTATAACGTAGTCAGAACAGGCCAACACAACCGAATGGGGGAAGTAATGAGAATAGGGCGATGGTATCCAGACAGAACGGGGATACAATTTGAATCTGCAAGTTGAGGAAGTGTTCGAACAGGCCAACCTGGTTAACGTCGAAACTGAAGGAAGCGACAGAGAGACAAGAGAAGATCAAGCTTATATGGAAGAGGTGAATGATCAGCTCTCTGAGGTAAGTGCTGAACTCCCTTGTATGCAATGTGAAAATCTGTCTGAACAATTGAAAACATTAACTGATCAGTTTTTTAGTTTGGACACTCAATTTAAAACGTTAAAAGAAGATCATCATTACACTAAAACTAGAGAAAATAGTTATTCAGTAAAGATTAAGGCTAGTGAAAAAGATATCAGAAGTCTTAAAGCAAGTATAGCTGAAAAAATACAAGTAATTGATCTTAGCTATGAAGTGTTAGAAGAGAAAACCAAACTAATTGCTGAAAGGGATAAACAGATAGCTGACTACCAGGTGAAAGTGGTGGAACTAAACAGAAAACTTGAGTAGTTTAGAAATTCCTCTGCAATGCCTGATCACCTCGTAAGTGACCAACGTTCCCCAATTAATAAGGGAGGAATTGGATATTCTGAAGTTCCACCACCTTATAATCATAACTATACATATGATCCTAGTAATCAGAAATCTGTTGATGTTGAGATTAGTCAGACAGGTCCTGTCAAAGTTTCAATTAAAAAACCTGAATTGAGTAAAAAAGAAACGAGTAAGCCTGTTTCGAATGTTAAGATTTCTGTTCCAAGTTCTGTCTCATCAAATTCGGACAAGACATCCGAATCTAGTGAGACAAAAGAAGAGGTAGTGTTACTAAGACGTGGGGAGGAATATAAACCTACTGAAAAGAATTCCCCTCTTAACCCGTATGTTCCACCATATGTTAGACAAACGGGTAGTAATGCAACCTCAACATCAGAAACAGCTGTTGAGACGAAATTTGAACACAGGAGTTGTTTCAGATGCAATCAAATAGGACACCTGATTGCTGATTGCCCTCTCAATCAGAGATTCAGAGGTATGAGGCCTCCTAAAACTGAGAATATACCTAAAAGTAATCGTTATAATGGTAAGAATGCAAACTCATCAATGTTCAGACATTGGACTAAACCAAGATTTCAGAGAAACCAGTCTCAGTTTTTCCCAGTTAACAACCAAACCTACAGTTATAATTTTGTTAATTCTCTAAGGTTTGGAAGGCCTCATAACCAATCCTCAAGAAGGTTCCCTTTTAGGACTTACAGGAATCAACCTCAAACTGACTTTGGACAACCAAAGTACAGGGTGCAATTTAACAGAGTTAATCGACCCAAGACCAATAGGTCTTGGGTCCCAATATTTTAATCTTTTCTTTAATCGTGCAGGAACAGTTGAACAGGGCTGCAAACAATCTATGGGTTGTGGATAGCGGCTGTTCCCGGCACATGACTGGTAACAAGAATTTGTTACACGAATGGAAACCTGTTCAGGGAGGTAGAGTAAATTTTGCTGGAGAGAGTGGAGGTAGAATTACGGGGATTGGGACGGTGACTAATGGTAAAATGAAGTTAGAAAAGGTGAATTTCATTGAAGAGCTGAAGCATAATTTGCTGAGTGTGTCTCAGATCTGTGACAAAGATTACACTGTGCACTTTACCAAAAATGAAGCGATTGTACTGTACCCTGGTTTCAAGATACCAGAGGCATGGATAGTGATGAAGGCTCCAAGGGAAAAGAATACATATGTAATGGACATGAGGTCGACTGAGATGACAACAGAAGAATCATGTCTTCTGTCAAAAGCAACTGAATCGGAGTCCGAGTTATGGCATCGAAGGATGGGGCATATACATCTTCGAAAAATGAACTACATTGTCAAGAATAGGCTGGTGCTTGGTGTTCCCTTAAAAAATTTCAACTTTGAAGACCAATGCTTATCGTGCAAAAAGGGAAAGCAACACAAGAAACCTCATTACACCAAGAAGATCAATTCAATAGTCAGTACCCTAGACCTACTTCACATGGATCTCTTCGATCCCGTGAATGTAAAAAGCCTAGGTGGAACATCATACTGCTTGGTGATAACTGATGATTTCTCTCGATATTCTTGGGTATATTTCCTGAAGACAAAAGAAGAAACGGTTCAGTTGGTAATTAACTTGATTACCAAGGTTGAGAATATCGTGGGGAGAAAGGTTAAATACATCAGGAGTGACAATGGGACAGAATTCAAAAACTACCAGATGGAGATGTTCTGCTTACAGAAAGGGATAGACCACCAGTACAGCGCCCCGTATACTCCGCAACAAAATGGGGTGGCTGAGAGGAAGAACAAGACGCTAATTGAAGGAGCTAGAACCATGCTGGCCGATGCTAAACTTCCTGTGGTGTTCTGGGCTGAAGCTGTTGCAACAGCCTGTTATATCCTTAATCGAGTTTTAACTGTTAAAAGATTGAATAAAACATGTTATGAACTTATGCATGGTAGAAAGCCTAACTTGAATGGTCTCGAACCATTCGGGTCCCCGTGTTCGATATTAAAGACGAACTCAAAATTTGGTGAGAAAGCCGACGAAGGTATTTTAGTCGGATATGTTGTTGGGACACCCAACAGACGAGTCTTTAATCTATCGACCAGCAAGGTTGAGGTGGTGTGTAACACTGACATCACAAGTTACAAACCACCAAAACCAAGCACGGGACCCGCTGAGGCTTTCGACTATGATAAGCTTTTTAAATCTTTTAATATGCCTTACTTGGATTGTGCAGAAGTTGATGAGAAAATTGCTACGCAGATTCTTTATGACGAGGAAGAAAATTTTGTGCAACGACCGTAGTATGACGAAGTGTAGGTTCCCTGGATGGATCTGCACGGGATATCTCGATCTACACAGGTGCGGAATCCCTGCGTAGGTTGTTACGAGCGTAGAACACGAATCAAACAAACACACGATACGAATAAACGAACACACGTTATATTATAACCGAAACACGTGATATAATCACTGAATACAGACTCAATACTCTCTGGTTCTCACGTCTCTCGACTCACACACGTCTGTATACGATTACCTTAAACCACTCTAAACAAGCCGTGACCTAGCGTATAAATACACGACAACTTCGCCTGATATGTTCAGGCGAAGTTGTTGCTAACTTCGCTTGACTAACAAGTTCGCCTGATAAGCGAACTTGTCAGTAACTTTGCTTAAACATAAACAAAACACAATTAACATTACAGACTGGATTACAGACACTAGACTATGAACTACTGACATTATGCACCAACAGACTCCCCCTTGGCAGTAGTTTCATATCTTTATCTTTAAGCACTTGTCTTGTAATCTTCATGCATGCACTCCCTCTCTTACACAGACCGTGACTACTCGCTGATATTTCCTCGCTTCGCCTTTCCAAGCAGGAATATAGAATATCTTCTTCTCGTTTAACACCTGCAGATCAGCTTTAGATAAATTAACAAGATGCATTGGATCATACACTCTTAGCACTTCTTGTTCGTCTTCGTCTTCCATCACGGCTTCAGCAGTCTGGCAATCCACATACCACCATTTCAGATCTTTCAGCACATCTTGAGGCGTAGTCTTCATTGGAACCTCTTTCAAACACCGAATCGGCTTATATTTCATCACCATCCAAGGTTTGCCATCTGCTCTCATTCCTCTTTCAGTATCTTCAACTAATTTCCCTTTCTGTGGTTTTAACAACTCAAACTTTTTCTCTTTAATACTTTCTTTCCATACTATCTTCCCAATAACTCTGGCCATATTATCATCACTTCTATTAATCAACCCCAGTCTGGCCAAATCCTTTACCTCACACTCAGGTAAGGTATTTAGAGATCTCAACGTCCTCTTAAAGTATTGGATCCCATCATATCTTTTCACCACGAACACTTTTAGCTGTTCATCATATAACCAACAGATAATGCCTTTCTTTGACTCAGCGTACCCTTTAATATTATAACTTTTCTTGAACATTGTAGGTACCACTGGCTTCTTCGTTTTGATAAACCAATGAGCATAGCCTTCCTTCCATCTAGGCTGCTCCTCCCATTCTGTATCATCAACTACTGTATCTTCACATACATTCGACTTCTCAACGGTTGGAAGCTCGTGTTCAACATTCTCCTCTACAATTTCACCTTCTTCAACATCATCTTCTATCACTATCTGTGCACCAATCTTCTCAATTTCTTCTAATGGCAGCACATCATCATCACACACATCATCAACATCTAACATATCATCATCCAACTCCTTCAAGGCATCGATCACATCATCTCCCATCTCCTCGTCATCTACCATCACCACCTCATCACCACCAGAACCGCCAGCTGCACCTGCAGACTCCCCCTGAGCTGTGGTTGTCCCAAGAGCTTGAGTAGTTCTTGGCAACTCAATTAAGTTTTAAAAACTTCCCTTTAAGAATTAAATGACACGATCAAGTCCAAGTAACCAGTTATAAAATCATAAACTACCTAAGTACGAAAAACTTTTAAAAATTAAAGTACAAGGGATCAAATTTCAGTCTCGACAGGGACTACTACGTTTTAGAAAAGATCCGAACAGAAATCATACTAATTACGTGACTGTCACATAGATCCGTGTTTAGCTATATTATGACATAAAGAAACAGGTTGTAGGCAGGTAAATAACTTAAGATGGTTTTCATCGTTTCTGTGATACGAGTTAAGTTCAATTAAGCTCAAAAATTAAGTGGGCAACAACTCAGAGATTATGATGCCTCCTATCTATTCTCAAAGCGTATTTGGCTTTCCCCAAGTCACCCCGAATTGACTTCGACCCGTAGTGTCTGATTAAGTTGTAAGTATTCTTCGATCTTTAGACTCTGCTTCCCGTTCTCTTTCTTACATCATGATTGACATTTCAAGTTAAAAATGTCTCAATGACTTATAAATTTTATTTTATTTTATTTTATTTTATTTTTATTTTATTTTTATTATTTTTTTTATCAAACACATAGAGAACAACTGCAAGTCCCGAATCTGGATCACTGCAGTCTCTTGACACGCTTTCTTCACGGGAATCAGAACACTAACAGGCTCGTGTATGACTGGGTAATCGCTTTTCTGCCTATCATTCGGAAAGATATATATGAAGACATGCAGAACTCTTAAGAAGTTTCCACATAAAATCGGGTAGATTTAGTTAGTATCACTTCTACTTTTACGCACCATAAAAAGCTACCATGACATACAATGACTGTTTTAAAGCCTTTTAAGCCTAATAACTTCGCTAGTTAAGCACACAGAATCAGTAAATCTATCATTTTCCAAGGTTTGATCAATTTTCTGTTAAAGCATAGTAACAGAACTTCTTACGAAGTAGTAGACTTGAAAAATAATTTCATTTCCCTAAAAAAAAATTTTTTGACTTCAATCGCCCCGATCAGTTCAAAGTCTTCAGGTAAACGGTTATCCTGAGGATCCAATGGATCCGCTGGACCGACCACATACAAGTATGTGTCCTTCTAACTAAGTATGAACGACTAATTTTCAGCGAAATAATAAAAACACATCATAAACCGCCCCGGTCATATTCAGTCATCTGGTTAATGGCAACCCTCAAACTCTACAAGTAGAAAATGAGGACCAAACATATCCGAGGATATGTCCTTCAAACTGAGGTAACCGACATAATTTTAAACGATAGTGACATTTTTTTTTTATATATATGCACAAAAAGCATGGTTACTCGGGATTGATCATCCCATTCAACTCAACAAGGTTTTGAAATCTTGATTTATCAAACGCTTTAGTATATAAATCAGCGAAATTATCAAGCGTATCCACCTTTTCAAGCACAATCAGTTTCTTCTCAGCACAATCCCGTATAAAATGATGACGTATGTCAATATGTTTAGTTTTACTGTGCTTTACGGGATTATTAGTTACTGAGATCGCAGCAGTGTTATCAATACAAATTGGAGTAAGTGAGAAATTCAGACCATAGTCGCGTAACTGTTGTTGAATCCACAGAACCTGGGAGCAGCAGTTGGATGCTGCCATGTATTCTGCCTCACATGTTGAAATGGCGACTGATGTCTGCTTCTTGCATTTCCAGGACACTAATCTGCCTCCTAGAAACTGACATCCTCCAGTAGTTGACTTCCGACTCTGATTGCACCCTCCATAATCAGAATCTGTGTAAGCTACCAACTCCAAGTCTCCTCCCTTCGCGTACCACAACCCCAGCTTAGGTTTGCCTTTGAGATATCGCAAGATCCTCTTCACACCCTTCATGTGAGATTCCTTTGGGTTTGCCTGAAAACGAGCACAAAGACAAACTGCAAACATAATATCAGGCCTAGAAGCAGTTAAGTACATTAAAGAACCTATAATAGCCCGATACTGAGTTGGGTCCACATCTGCGTCATTGTCTGTCTCAGCACCCAATTTATGGTTGACGCAGATTGGAGTATCGAATGGAGTGCTGTCCTCCATCTTGAAGCGTTTGAGCACATCATGGACATACTTGGTCTGATGAATGAACATCCCATCTTTCTTCTGATCAACCTGCAATCCTAAAAAGAAAGTTAGTTCACCCATAGCACTCATTTCAAACCTTTTCTTCATGACGGCCTCAAACTCCTGACACATGGAGACTTTTGATGCAGCAAAGATAATGTCATCCACGTAGACTTGCACCAGCAGGAAGTCACTTCCTTCTCTCTTGAAGAACAACGTGCTATCTATCTTCCCTCTTTCAAACCCATTTTCAAGCAAGTAATCTGATAAGGTTGAGTACCAGGCACGAGGTGCCTGATGTAGTCCATACAACGCCTTGCTTAACTTGTACACGTGGTCTGGAAAGTCTGGGTCAGGAAAACCCGGAGGTTGCTCAACGTACACAACCTCATCAACTTTCCCATTTAGGAACGCACTTTTCACGTCTAACTGAAATACCTTCATCTTCTTATAAGCAGCAAATGCCAAAACCAATCTAATGGCTTCCAATCTTGCCACAGGAGCGAACACTTCATTATAATCAATCCCCTCTTGTTGATTAAAACCTTTAACGACTAGCCTCGCCTTGTTTCTTATAATAATCCCTTTCTCATCTCTCTTGCACTTAAAAACCCATTTTGTGCCTATCGCATGCACATTCTTTGGTTTTTCAACCAAAGTCCAAACTTCCATTTTCTTGAATTGAGCCAGCTCTTCTTGCATGGCTTCGACCCACGAGCTGTCCTTTAGAGCCATTTGATAATTCTTTGGTTCAATCTGGCTGATAAAGCAGGTGTACAAGCATTCGTTGATTATGCCTGTCTCCTTAATGCTTGTGTAAACACATGTGTGCTCATTCAAGCTACGTCTTGTTTGTACACCGGAGGACACATCACCAATCACATTCTCCAAAGGGTGATCTTTATGAATTCTCATGGTCGGAACCGAACCGACATGCAAATTGTCTTCCAAGTTAGAAGAGAGCTCGTCAATGGTTGTTCCTTGCTGAGAGTGAAACGGATTGAAAAATTCTTCTTCAGGAGAGGGAGCAGGGGTATCGATAGCATTTGATGAGGAAGGTTGACATTTATCAAACAGCTGTCTTTGCACTAGATTTTCTTCCTCATCAAGGATCATCTTCGTAGCAACTCTTTCTTCTACTTCTGCACTATCCAAATAAGGTATGTTAAAACACTTAAAAAGTCTATCATAGTCGAAAACTCAGCAGGTCCGTTGCTTGGTTTTGGCGGTTTGTAACTTGTGATATCGGTGTTACACACCACCTCAACCTTGCCGGTCGATGTATTAAAAACACGTCTATTGGGAGTCCCAACAACATAACCGACTAAGATTCCTTCATCGGCTACTTCACCAAATTTAGAATTTGTCTTTAAAATCGAACAAGGGGACCCGAATGGTTCAAGACCACTCAAGTTGGGCTTCCTCCCATGCATAAGCTCATAACACGTTTTATTAAGTCTTTTAACAGTTAAGACTCTATTCAGGATATAACAGGCTGTAGCAACAGCTTCAGCCCAGAACACCACAGGAAGCTTCGAATCAGCCAGCATAGTTCTGGCTCCTTCAATTAACGTTCTATTCTTCCTCTCAGCCACTCCATTCTGTTGCGGAGTATACGGAGAGCTGTACTGGTGCTCAATCCCTTTCTGAAGGCAGAAGATCTCCATTTCATAATTCTTAAACTCCGTTCCATTGTCACTCCTGATGAACTTAACCCTTTTATCCATAACGTTCTCAACTTTGGTAATCAAATTCTTCACCATCTGAGCCGTTTCATCTTTTGATTTCAGGAAATATACCCACGAATATCGTGAGTAATCATCAGTGATCACCAAGCAATAAGAAGTACCTCCTAGACTTTTTGCATTCACGGGACCGAAGAGATCCATGTGAAGCAATTCTAGAGTACTGACAATAGAATTGACCTTCTTTGTGTGATGGGATTTCTTGTGCTGCTTTCCCTTCTTGCACGCTAGACATTTGTCTTCAAAGTTGAAACTTTTCAAGGGAACGCCCAGCACAAGTCCATTCTTGACAATGTGGTTCATCTTCCGAATATGAATGTGCCCCATTCTCCTATGCCACAATTCGGACTCCGATTCGCTCGCTTTTGTCATAAGGCATGATTCTTCCGTGGCCATTTCAGTCGACCTCATATCCATAATATACGTATTCCTCTCACGTGGAGCCTTCATCACAATCCACTCCTCTGGTATCTGAAAACCAGGATGCAACACAATCGCCTCATTCTTTGTAAAATGTACGGTGTACTCCTTATCACAGATCTGCGACACACTCAGCAGATTGTGCTTCAATTCTTCGACAAAGTTTACTTTCTCTAGAGTCATCTTTCCATTAGACACCATTCCCATTCCTGTAATCTTGCCTCCACTTTCTCCAGCAAAGCTCACTCTCCCTCCTTGAACAGGTTTCAAATCGTGTAACAAGATTTTGTTACCCGTCATGTGCCGGGAACAGCCGCTATCCACAACCCAAAGATTATTGGCAGCCCTGTTCAACTGTTCCTGCACGATTAAAGCAAAAGATTAGAATCTAGGGACCCAAGACCAATTGGTCTTGGATCTATACATCCCGAACTTTGGCTTTCCAAAGTTAGTCTCTGTATAATTCCTGTAAGTCCTATTAGTATACCTCATTGTAGATTGATTGTGAGGCCTTCCAAACCTTTGTGAATTGAAAGAATTATAACTTACTGTTTGGTTATCAGCAGTGTGAAACTGAGATTGGTTTCTTTGTAAACCTGAATTAGTCTGATTTCTGAATTTTGAATGGTTTTCACTTTTACCAGTATTATAATTACCATTAGGCTTAGTCTCAGTTTTGGTATGCCTCACACCTCTGAATCGCTGCTTCAGAGGGCAATCTGCAACTAGGTTCCCTAATTGATTACACCTAAAACAACACCTATGCTCAACTTTCTTTTCAACAGTTGTTTTGGATGTCGAGGCTGTACTACCGCCCGTTCGTCTCACATATGGTGGGATATAAGGGTTTAGCGGAGAACTCTTTTTAGTTGTTTTATCTTTCTCTCCACTATTTGGTAATACAACCTCCTCCTTTGTCTTACCCGACTCGAATGACTTATCCGAATCTGATGAAACCGGACTCGGAACAGAAATTTTAACATTTGACACAGGCGGACTTGTTTCGCCTCTACTAACATCTGGTTCTTTACTAGTTACCTTAATTGGAACTGTCTGAACAACCTCAAAGTCAACAGATTTCTGATTACTAGGATTAAAAGTGTAATTGTGATTATAAGGTGGTGGAACCTCATGATAACCAATTCCTCCCCTCTTAACTGAGGAACCTTGATCACTAACAAGGTGATCAAGAATAGCAGAGGAATTTCTGAACTGCTCAAGTTTTCTATTCAGTTCCACCACTTTCACCTGGTGATCAGCAATCTGTTTTTCTCTTTCAGCTATTAGTTTGGTTTTTTCTTCCAAAACTTCATAGCTTAGATCAATCACTTGAATTTTTTCAGCAAGTTTTGCTTTTAGACTTTTAATATCTTTTTCACAAGCTTTTATTTTAACTTTATAGCTATTTTCTCTTGCTTTTGTAAAATGATGATCTTCTTTTAGAGTTTTAAACTCAGCATCCAAACTAACATACTGATCAGTTATAGTTGCTAATTGCTCAGACAAGTTTTCACATTTAGAACAAGTAGGTTTAGAACATACCTCGGAGAGCTGGTCTTTAGCATCAGCCATGAAAGCTTTTTCTTCTCCAGTAGCTTTCTCACTTTCTTCATTTTCCACATTCGCCAAATTTGCCTGTTCAAAGATTTCTTCAGAATGCAGGTTCCAGTTATATTCACTATCTTCTCTGGAAATCATGGCACTATAATCTTTACTACCCCCATTATGCTATGTAGACTTGCCTTGACCACGTTCTACACGCTCATTTCTGCACTCCTTAGCAAAGTGGCCGTTTTGCTGACAGTTGTAGCATTTTACCTTCGTCTTGTCAAACCCTGGCCTTCCACCGACAAACTTTCTTCCGGTCTTTTTCATAAACCGTTCACTCTTCTCACGATCATAGCCATCTGCCATTGCAGATCCATTTCTTCCAGATCATCAGCATCAATCTGGTCATAGTCTTCATCCAACATAGCTGGATCAACAATCTTCCCCTGAATGTAGTTCTCATAGGAAGCAATAAAAGAAGCATAGAGAGCAAACTGCTCTTCAGCAGATTTGACACTCATAGGCATCTTAGAGTAGTTGTTGCTAGGAATACTTGGAGAGCAACTACTCTTGCTTGCTTGCGGTTTAGATGCACTAGATCCACCTGCTACAAAGCAAACATCACCATTCGTGTTGACTGACACATGCCCCTCATTGATGAGTTGGCGCCCGACTCTCCCTTCGAGTAGTAGGCAGCTGATTCAGTCTTCGAACCTGAACTAGAGTTGACTTTAGCACCATACATACCTGGATCTTGAACCTGATCCGTAGGTGTCTCCTTTCTAACCATGTTATGCTCAAAGGTTCGGAGCTTGTTAACTGCTGTCTCAAGGTCATAGTCAGCAAAGTCTTTATCTTCTCTCATCAACACAGTATACATCTCCCATTTTGATGGGAGAGCATCAAGAAGCTTCTCAACAATCTCATCTTCTTTGTATGCAATTGAATAGTTGCTGAGTTCAGTCATCAGATGATAATATCTGGTGATGATATCATCAAGTGATTCGTTTTTCAGATACTTGAAGACCGAGAATTGAGTTTTGAGCAATTTGATCTTCGAAGCACGGATTCCCACATTTCCTTCAAACCGGTTCTCAAGAGCTTCCCAAAGCTCTCTTGCTGTCTTGTACTTTCTAAAAGTATGAAGGATCTCTTGTGGAAGAGCCATAGTGATAGCAGCATGAGCCTTGCTCTCGGCCTCATACATCTTTTTCTCTTCTTCTTCCATTTTGCTGTACTTTTTGATCTGATCACGACCTTCGTACTCCATAGTTGGTGGAATATAACCATCCTGGATGCATACCCACATTTTCGCATCTTGGTACTTGACATATTGTTCGAACCGATCCTTCCAAGCAACGAAGTCGGTTCCTTTAAGCAACTTTGGGGCCTTAGTAGCTGACCCTGCTTCTACTTCCATCTTAACTAACTCTGAGATGTTAATTGACGACATCTTTCTCAAAAACTAAGAAACCCGAAAAACAAAAAAAATTTCTTCTGAAAAGTACTGTAGGCGAAGTTACGGATAACTTCGCTTAAGTCTAAACTTCGCTGAAGAACTTCGCTGATTCTTAACTTCACTTGAGGTAAGCGAACTTAGGAGGTAGGCGGAGTTGTAGAGAACTTCGCTTGAGTTAGGCGAACTTGAGAAGGTAGGCGAAGTTGTGGATAACTTCGCTTAACCTTATATCTTCGCCGAAACCCTACGAACAGTGACGGCAACTTCGCTTGATGAACACGAAGTTTCTACAGATCTGATTTCTGGGTTTTTCGAGGTTTTTGACGGTGTAAAGGGTTGAATACGATGGTAGGAGGTAAGAATGACACAAAAACACAGAAAACACGTCCCGCGAATAGTCGAAACGGGACGATTTCTACACCCGCGTGAATATCCCGAACCACACAATTGAGCAATAGCTCTGATACCAAGTGTAGGTTCCCTGGATGGATCTGCACGGGATATCTCGATCTACACAGGTGCGGAATCCCTGCGTAGGTTGTTACGAGCGTAGAACACGAATCAAACAAACACACGATACGAATAAACGAACACACGTTATATTATAACCGAAACACGTGATATAATCACTGAATACAGACTCAATACTCTCTGGTTCTCACGTCTCTCGACTCACACACGTCTGTATACGATTACCTTAAACCACTCTAAACAAGCCGTGACCTAGCGTATAAATACACGACAACTTCGCCTGATATGTTCAGGCGAAGTTGTTGCTAACTTCGCTTGACTAACAAGTTCGCCTGATAAGCGAACTTGTCAGTAACTTCGCTTAAACATAAACAAAACACAATTAACATTACAGACTGGATTACAGACACTAGACTATGAACTACTGACATTATGCACCAACACGAAGGTCAACCTTCCTTGTCAAGTGCTGTTGATACCCCTGCTGCCTCTACAGAAGACGAATTTTTCAATCCTTTTCACTCTCAACAACAATCGCCCATTGTTGAACTATCTTCAAACCTGGAAGACAATCTGCAAGACAGTTCGGTTCCGACTACTGGAGTTCACAAAAATCACCCTTTGGAGAACGTGATAGATGATCTGTCCGACGGTGTACAAGCAAGACGAAGCTTGAATGAGCACACTTGTGTTTACACAAGCATTCAAGAAACATGCATCATTAACGAATGCTTGTACACCTGCTTCATCAGTCAGATTGAACCAAAGAACTATCAAATGGCTCTAAAGGACAGCTCGTGGGTCGAAGCCATGCAAGAAGAGTTAGTCCAGTTCGAGAAGATGGAGGTATGGAAATTGGTTGCAAAACCGAAGAATGTGCATGCGATTGGCACAAAATGGGTTTTCAAATGCAAGAGAGATGAAAAAGGAATAATCATCAGGAACAAGGTGAGGCTGGTTGTAAAAGGTTTTAATCAGCAAGAAGGGATCGACTACAATGAAGTGTTTGCTCCTGTGGCAAGATTGGAAGCGATTCGACTGTTTTTGGCATTTGCTGCACACAATGAGATGAAGGTGTTCCAGTTAGAGGTAAAAAGTGCGTTTCTTAATGGTAAAGTCGATGAGGTTGTGTACGTTGAGCAGCCTCCAGGTTTTCCTGACCTAGATTTTCTCGATCACGTGTACAAACTAAGTAAAGCTCTATACGGATTACATCAGGCCCCGCGTGCCTGGTATGCAACTTTATCTGATTACTTGCTTGAGAATGGGTTTGAAAGAGGAAAGATCGATAGCACACTGTTTGTTAAGAGAAAAGGGGGAGACTTTCTTCTGGTTCAAGTCTACGTGGACGACATCATCTTTGCTGCATCAAAAGTCGCCATGTGTCAGGAATTTGAAGAAGTCATGAAGAAGAGGTTTGAAATGAGAGCAATGGGTGAATTAACTTTCTTTCTAGGATTGTAGGTTGATCAGAAGAAGGATGGGATGTTCATCCATCAGACTAAATATGTCCAAGACATTCTCAAACGCTTCAAGATGGAGGACAGCACTTCATTTGATACTCCAGTCTGTGTCAACCACAAACTGGGTGCTGATTCAGACAGTGATGCAGACGTGGACCCCACCTAATATCGGGCAATCATAGATTCTTTAATGTATTTAACTGCATCTAGACCTGACATTATGTTTGCAGTTTGTCTCTGTGCTCGATTTCAGGCAAGCCCAAAGGAATCTCACATGAAGGGAGTGAAGAGAATACTGCGGTATCTCAAAGGCAAGCCTAAGCTGGGATTGTTGTACACGAAAGGGGGAGACCTGGACTTGGTTGCTTACACGGACTCTGACTATGGAGGTTGCAATCAGAATCGGAACTCGACAACCGGTGGATGCCAGTTTCTGGGAGGAAGATTGGTGTCTTGGCAGTGCAAAAAGAAGACCTCTGTAGCCATTTCTACCTGTGAAGCAGAGTACATGGCAGCATCAAACTGCTGCTCCCAGGTTCTTTGGATACAACAGCAATTGCGCGATTACGGTCTGAATTTCACTCAAACTCCTATTTGTGTAGATAACACTGCTGCAATCTCAGTAACTAACAATCCCGTAAAGCATAGAAAAACTAAACACATTGACATTCGTCATCATTTTATACGGGATTGTGCTGAGAAGAAATTAATAGTGCTCGAAAAGGTTGATTCGTTAGATAATTTCGCTGATCTTTTTACTAAAGCATTTGACCGAACTCGTTTTCAAAACCTTGTTGAGCTTAATGGGATGATCAATCCCGAGTAACCATACTTTTAGTTTTTATTTAAAAAAAAAAACGTCACTATCTCTTAGAATTATGTCGGTTGCTTCAGTTTAAAGGACATATCTTCGGATGTGTTTGGTCCTTACTTCTACCAGTAGATTATGAGGATAGCCATTAACCAGATGACTGAAAGTGACCGGGGCTGTTCATGATGTGTTTTTATTCTTTCACTGAAAAATAGTCGTTCATACTTAGTTAGAAGGACACATACTCGTATGTGGTCGGTCCAGCTGATCCATTGGATCTTCAGGATAGCCGTTTACCTGAAGACTTTGACTTGATAGGGGCGATAGAGTTTAAATTTTTTTGTGGGAGATGATATAATTTTTCAAGTCTACAACTTCGTAAAAAGTTTCTAAGAAGATTGATCCAACATTGGAAAGTGATACTCAAACTATTTTGTGTGCTTAACTAGTGAAGTTATTAGGCCTAAAAGACTCTAGAACAGTCATTGTATGTTATGGTAGCTTTTTATGGTGCGTAAAAGTAGAAGTGATACTAACTAAATCCCCTTGATTTTAAGTGGAAACTCATTAAGAGCTGTGCGTGTCTCCATATATATCTTTCTGAATAATAGGCAGAAAATCGATTACCCAGTCATACACGAGCCCGTGAGTGTTCTGATTCCCGTGAAGATAGTGTGTCAAGAAACTGCAGTGATCCAGATTCGGGACTTGCAGTTGTTTACTATTGAAGCTGTGTAAATCTATTGAGTAAAAAAATAAATAAATAAATAAATTTTAAGCCTTTTGAAGTCTATTATGTTATACTTATCAATCAAGAGAAAAGAAAGAGAACGGGAAGAAAATACTAAAGATCGAAGTGTACTTACTGTTTAATCAGACACTACGGGTCGAGGTCAACTCGGGGTGACTTGGGAAAAGCCAAATAAGCCTTGAGAATAGATAGGAGACATCACAATCTCTGATGTGTTATCCATTTATATTTTGAGCTTAATTGAACCTAATCCGTATCACAGAAGCGATGAAAACCATACTAAGTTGTTTACCTGCTTACAACCTGTTTCTTTATGTCATAATACAGCTGAACATGGATCTATGTGACAGCCATCTAATTAGTATGATTCCTGTTCGGATCTTTTCTAAAACATGCTAGTCCCTGTCAAGACTGAAATTTGATCCCGTGTACTGTATTTCTAAAATTTTCATTGCTTATGTCGTTTTATGGTTTACAATTTGGTTACTTGGTTTTTGATCGCAACATCTAACTCTTTAAAGGAAGTTTTATAAGTTAATTGCATAATGCTAAATTGTTAAGGGTTAGTTATGTAAATTTTATTACTAAGCGAAGTTGTTTTAACAGATTTTAAAGGCGAACTTGTTTAACAGACGAAGTTAAGGGGTAAGCGAAGTTAACCCTAACTTCGCCTGTATAACATAAATAGTATATATAGGTCAACTTAGTCAAATCTGTTATACTTTTCACAAACCTAAGCGAACTTATTACGTAAACCCTCGGCGAAGTTACCTTTCGAATCAATCAGTGTTATTTTTCCTTGATTTCAACTCGTGTTAATGGTGTGTAGGTGTTGTTTAGATGATAATCTATGTCAATGGCGTTAATCAGAGGTCGTTTTGGTCCGATTTGAGACCCCGTCCATTCAAACCCTCAACACCCACTTTTCAAACTTGTTTTCACGTGGTCATAATCAACTTGATCGTCTAGATCTCCTTAAAAACATGTTTTGTAGAGTCCACAATCACCAAATTATCCAAATCTCACGTTGTCTGGCATTCTAACCTGTTGCCGCTTCAGTTCAGGCGAAGTTACAGTTTAGGCGAAGTTATCCTTAACTTCGCCTATGGTTAACTTCGCCTGTGCTTTATTAACTAATTAATCTGGAGAGAAGTTGTTCAATGGCGAAGTTATGTTTAGGCGAAGTTGTCCTTAACTTCGCCTCATACCTAACTTCGCCTGTTTAATTATTTCATTTGAAATTATATTAACTGTTATCAGGCGAAGTTGTAGTAAAGGCGAAGTTATTCACAATTTCGCCCTTTCCCTAACTTCGCCTACACAGAATCAATCATAACTTCGCTCATGGTAACAGGCGAAGTTGTGATCCGCTTTGACAATTCTCTAACTTAAACCGTTTGTGGTGCAGATATGGCAGCTGTTGCAGGAGCCGGTGGTGCTGGTGGTGACGAAGGGGGAGATAACCATCGTCAGTTTTTCCCGGGGCATAATATGTACATCACTTTGGACCCGGATGCGAGCGGCGTGGATGATTATCGCGAGATCATCTCCTTTCTTATCCGCTCGCGTATCTTCCACGCTATTACTACAACTCTGCCCATCTCTTTACCAAACATAGATGATTTCTGGCAGACTGTTGAGTATAATTGCAGAGTCGAGCCCCCAGTTATGCGTGCAACGGTTAACAATCAGGAAGTGCAGTTCTCGTCAGAACAGATATGGGTTGCTTTACAGTTTGGGGATGAAACAAGAGATGATCCTACCGACTTCGTGGCTCCATTCAGAAATGGTGCTTTTTTAAGAATGGGCTATTCTGGTCTATTGGGGGATACTCAGAGACGCAAGGGATTTTTATTAGACCAATGGCGCTTTCTCATGCACGTGATGATCGTGTGCATGTCGGGTAGAAAGGCTGGTACGGATGGAATGGGTGCGACCATGCAGTCGGCAATGACAGCACTGACTTACAACAAGCGTTATAGCTTCAGTCAGATGGTGTTCTATGAGATAGACGGTCAAAGACGAGCGGTGGCGCTTGAGAGATTCTTGATGTATCCAAGATTCCTACAAATGATCTTGAATCACGTGGCTCCCACGTTACCTCAGCGCCGTCCGATTCGGTATGTGGAGAGTGTCAGCAAGAGAATCTTCGCCCAATGTAGATCATCAAGTGCTAGAAGTAAACCAGAGCTCCGTCCTCGACATACTCCGTTATTTGGGTACTTGATCAACCCGGAGTATGTTGCAGCTCGTGGGGATGAGTTTCGGGATCCGGCACCACAACAGGCTGGAGTACCTCAACCACCACCTGTGATACAACAATCTATGCTTGCTGCTCCTGTTGTGGCACCAGAGGAACACGTTGACCTTGAAGCTGCTTTTGGCGGCCAAGGATTTTTCGATATGGAACGTGTTGATCCAGAAGAAGAGGTACATGTCTCGTCTGCACAGGTTTCAAGTGTGGATGTGTCGATGGCAGCTACGACTGTGGCTGATTCTGAAAGAACTGATTCTGATTCCTCAAATGATGATGTTGCTGAAGCAAGACATATTCTGATTACTCAAGAAAGAATTCATGGAAAGAGAAAGAAAGACACAGATGACAGTGAATCAGATTTTGAGGAGGATTTACATCGGTTGGTTCGTCGAGCGAGAAGGGAAAGAACGGGTGATGGATCGGGAGCTGGTGAGAGCTCGAGGGTGGTTCGTTTTTCTCCACCCGCACGGTCTGGTATGACTATGTTCCCTACATCGTTGACAATTACAGGACCGATCACCTCGGGTGTTCCAGTGTTGACTACCTCATCCTCCTTTGGCATACCACCCACTACATTTCAACTCTCGGCTCCAGAGATTGTGTCCTTGCCACCTCCAACTCTTACTCCATCGGAGGTCGTTGCAAGATTTGTTGAGTCGACGGTTGTTGCCACCGCGGGATTATCTGTTAAGATACCACCTGCGGTTACGTTTCCGCCTATTTCTGATGTTCTGACTACTTTGGGAATCCCTCCTCCGTACGCTCAAGACATTTCACATATGAGTTTTGACTTTGACGCAACTTTATCTGACTCAGACAGAATAGCAGCTCTTGAAAGGGTCGTGGCAGAACAGTCGAGAATAAATCTGATACAGACTCACGCTATTCAGCGCCTTGTTGCAGAGAATCAAATTCAGTCGTCCCTCCTGATTGAGCACGGTAAAATATTTGATGCCTTGAAACACTTCTTGGCATATCAGGGGGAGACGAGCTGCAAGGGCGATGAGATGAGGACGAAGAAGAGGAATGATAGAGACGATGATCACAATGCATCGAAAGATGCAGGTGGTGAGTTGCCAAGAACTGAACAAGCTCTTGGGACTTCCACATCTCAGAGGGAGTCAACTGGTATGACAGGTGGATCGGGGGGTGATGATGGTGGTAGTGGATGCTGAGGAGATGATGGATGATGATATTGTAGGTGACGACGATGTGTTACCAATTGAAGAGATTGAGAAGATTGGGGCTCAGATTATCATTGATAGTGAGATTGAAGAGGGAGAGATTGTGGAGGAAAACGTTGAGCACGAGATTCCAGAAGTTGATAAGTCAGATATGGGTCAAGATATGGGAAGCAATGAGACGGAATGGGAAGAGCAGCCAAGATGGAAAGAAGGCTATGCTCAATGGTTCGTAAAGACAAAGAAACCGGTGGTCCCTACTATGTTCAAGAAAAGTTATAACATCAAAGGGTATGCTGAATCGAAAAAGGGGATTATTTGCTGGTTATATGATGAGCAGTTGAGGCTCTTTGTGATTATACGTTATGATGGGGTTCAATATTTCAAGAGATTGTTGAGGTCGTTGAATACTTTGCCTGAGTGTGAGGTGAAGGACTTAGCCAAGTTGGGGTTGATAAACAGGAGTGATGACAACATGGCTAGGATTATTGGAAAGATAGTCTGGAAAGAAAGCATAAAGGAGAAAAAGTTCGAGCTGTTGAAACCGCAGAAAGGAAAGCTCGTTGAAGATAAAGACAGAGGAATGAGAGCTGATGGCAAGCCTTGGATGATAATGAAGTATAAGCCGATCCGTTGCTTAAAAGAAGTGCCGATGAAACAAATGCCCAAGGATGTGCTAAAGGATCTGAAATGGTGGTATGTTGATAATGAAACGGCTGAAGCAGTGATGGAGGATGAGGATGAACAAGAGTTGCTAAGAGTGTATGACCCTATGCACTTGGTGAATTTGTCTCAAGCAGACTTGCAGGTGCTGAACGAGAAAAAGATATTTTATATTCCTGCCTGGAAAGAAGAAGCCAAAAAATATCAGAGAGTAGTTTCGGTTTGTGTCAGAGAAGGAGTACATGCTTGAAGATGGGTGACTCGAGTTTTGGGATTATAAGACACGTGATTGAAGATTGAGATATGAAGCTACTGCCAAGGGGGAGTCTGTTGGTGCATGATGTCAGTAGTTCAGTATCTAGTGTCTGTAATCGTGTTAGTTTGAATTGTATTAAGGTTTTAGTTAACTTGTCTCACAAGTTCGCCTGATATAAGCGAACTTGTGGACAAGCGAAGTTATCAACAACTTTGCCTTGTCTGTTAGGCAAAGTTGTCGATAACCATATAAGCTAGGTTACGGCTTGTATTGTTAAGTTAAGAGTTCAGTACGTGTAATTGTGATCGGTGAATCACTTGTTAAGGTTGCAATACAACGTGTCTTTTGAGTATTGTAACGTGTGCTTGTGCTTGGTATTAACGTATATCGTCTCCTACGCTCGTATCGTCTTACATAGGGATTCCGCACCTACGTACTACGAGATATTTCCATGTAGATCCGGCTGGGAACCTACACAAACCAGCTGTCTCAATCTGCTAACCTGCGTGCATACTAAAAGTCAGCTACGCTGAGTGAGTTCTAGTTAATCACATAACTTACTTTACATACACATATACGTGCCCGAAGGTACGCATTACATTCATAACATGTTCATCATTCATCCATATACATTCATAGCTAACCTTACATTATAATGGGAATTTCACCCTACATACCTCGGATATTACTAGGGTCCGGTGCCATCCATCCTCGGATATTATTAGGGTCCGGTCTCCCTTCATCCTCAGATATTATTAGGGTCTGGTCTCCCTTCATCCTCGGATATTATTAGGGTCCGGTACCCTCCATCCTCGGATATTATTAGGGTCCGGTCACCCTTTCTTCCATAACTTCATACCATACCTTTCTATATACATAATTGTAAGTTTCATACATACGTACATCATTCATTCTTCATATACAACAATTATACCATCAAACCCTTACCTGGAAGTACATGCAATATCCGAAGATCGTTCACGTACCGACAAGCAGTCATTCATACCTTTCACACAAAACATATATGGCATACACTTATCACTTAGACGAAGTGTATTAACTAATCACATCGAGTATGCACATAGCTCCGAAAACATAATAAGGAATGGGGCTAGGAACTCACCTGAATTCGGTTACGTTCACCGTTTATGGTTATTCCTCTCTTGAGTTGTGCACGACTAACTGTATAACAATTACACGTATCAATTTATATCACTACCCATATCGTCTTTCAAGTTTAATTATAACCCTCAACGAACGGGGGTCCAGGGGCAGCGCCCCTGGCAGCGGGGTTATAGGGGCGGCAGCCCCTAGCAGGGTCCAAAGGGCAGTTGCCCTAGCTGGGGTCCATTAGAATTTTAAATCATTATTTAATTTGCTAACTTAAATAGTTCGAGGACTTCTTTGTAATTAAAATGTTCTTTTCTAAGTCCATGGACCATTCTGTCATTTTATTAAACTTCTAGTTCGTTACCCAGTTCTTAACGAATTGGGGTTCATTCGTTACTTCTGTCTCTCATAACGAATTGGTTAATTCGTTACTTTATAACGAATTAAACTTCATAGCGAATTGGCCTTTAACACGAACTGAACCTTCATCGCGAACTGAGCCTTAAAAGGAACTGGTCTTTAACAAATTGGACCTTAATGAATGGGGCTAGTTCGTCATTCTTTCCTTAACGAATTTGAATACGAATTAGGGCTAGCTCGTTAAACCTCCGTTAATGAATTGAGGCTAGTTCGTTAAACCTCCGTTAACGAATTAGGGTTAGGTCAGAGAATGTCAGAAACATTCTCTGACATTCTTTGACATAAACCTCCGTGTTGAGTTCATACACTATCAGAAACATTCTCTGACATTCCCTTACCTCGTATACTTTTCCGGTGCCGTCGTCGCCTGAAAACCGTGATTTCGCCGAAAAAACGAGATCTCACTCGTTTTCCACCGCTTTTCACCGTTTTTCGTCCCGTTCGATCCAGATCTGAGCTAGGGTGACACTTAAGCTCATATTTTGTTCACTTTATACCCGATTCCACCCGGATCTCATGACTTTAACGGTTTAAGGGTGTCGGCTTGTCGTTTCACAACTAAGTCTAACGTGTTGAGTTCATACACTATCATATTATCATTACCTCGGGTTGATGCTCGGTTCCTCTTGGTGATTTCGGCTAGAGAGAGAAAGCAAGATGAGAGAGAGCTAAGTGTGTGTTTTTGATGGTGTATGAAGTTAGTGGAAAATGAATGGATTAATGCATAAGTTTGGTTTATATACTATGGGTCATGGTCTCAAGCGCATGGTCTTTTCTTCCTTTCTTTTAAATCCAAGTCCATAACCCATATCTATTTAACCCAACACTAGCCCGACTCATAATAACTCATATTTTTATTTATTAACCGAAACGAGAAAACGGGATGTTACAACTTACCGCCATAATATCCAAGAACAACGCTCGGATTTTACCAACGCCGAAGTTTTACCGATTCACCGCCGCAACGCTCGGGATTGACAACACCTATCTTTTAGCAATGTTGGGTTTTTATTGATTGTTTCTTTTGTTCTGGTACCGTAGCGAACGCAACCAAAACTAACTGAATTCGCGTCTACTTACTGCCACAATGCGCGACACCAAAAATGTTAGCGTTTTATCGACTCACCGGCACAACCCCGGGCGGGTTTTACCGAACGAATAACGTCTTTTTAAATATTTAGATTTTTATATGATAATTTGATGAATTTATATTTTTTGGATTTTAACGATTGAGTTTTACCAACATTGGTTATACCATAATTGAAATTGACCGAATACGCGTCGACTTGCCATCATAACGCTCAGGCTTTCCAACATACGGGTTTTACCGACTCACCCCAGCAACACGGGGGACCGCAATGCTATTGATTTTCCGAACGAATAAATGCCGTTTTAAATATTTTGTTTCTTTATATTAATTTGACGAATTTATTATTTTGTGTTTTAACGATTGGATTTTATAAATGTTGTTTATACCGTAATGAACGTAACCGATAATGATCAAATTCGTGTTGACTCGCCATTATAACGGTTGGGTTTTACCAACCAACTGCCCAGGCGCAACGCGCTGGGTAAAATTCTAGTTAGCTTATAATGGTAATTATCTTTCAAATTTCGGTTAATAACTTGAATAATTGTGAATGTTAGAGAAGATCAGGGGCGGCTCCATGGGTGGGCAATGTGGGCGTTCGGCCGGAGCACGTCCTGTTCAAGAGCACAAAATTTTAAAATTTCTCAATGTTATATATATAGAATACCCGAACGCTTATAATCTCACTAATTCTACAATACCCAAATACCTTTTAGACCCACGTTTTTCAAATTATCCACATATTTATTGGCTCATTAAAAATTGAAAAAAGACTCATTACTTGAAATTAATCAATAAAAGTTAAATAAATCTATACATACTATTAAAGCAAGGAACAATTTCCACATGGCATCATTCTAGGGTGTCCACATAGGATGTCACCTCAACTCCATGTCACCCTTTTTCTTTCTTAAGCATGCCAACTCATCAATTAAACAATATTTAACCCATTAACCCATTTAAGTTAATTATCTCGCGGGTCTTGGATATTCATTCAACCCATTAACCCGTAAATTCAAATACTATATTTTAGTATAATATCGTCTGCTGCCACTATTCAAAAACCCTAATTGCCGCTCTAAGCATCTTATTTCCGGTTAATCTTTCCGATGCAAGGTAAACTTATTAATTTCCGGCAACCTTATTATTTTTTCCGGTTATTCTTTCTTCTATGATTTTTATGTTTATTTTCATTGTTAACTTATTTTTAAAAAATCAGTTTAGGTTGTAAATCATAAACGATCATGAAGTTGATATGTGGACGTTCTACGTTTTTCCGGTAAGTCTTGCCGGTTATATTTTTCCTTTCGTGTTTATAACAATGTTTTTTTTATATTTTTTGGAATACTTCATTTAACTTTGTTAATCAAAATATGAGATTTCATGGTTAACAACGATATTTGTTATTTACCGGTAAGACATTTAACATTAATATTCTACTTTATAATTTCAGGTTAATGCCAAGATTAATAGATGCTCCTTCCGGTTTTCCGGTATACCATGGTCATTCGGACATTTTCGTTTTTCCGGTAACACCTTTTAAATTTCCCGTCTTATATTAATTAATTTCCAGCAACCTTATTATTTTTTCCGGTTATTCTTTCTTCTATGCTTTTTATGTTTATTTTCATTGTTAACTTATTTTTGGACGTTTTTACCGTATTCCTGTACGTGTTGCCGGTTAATTTTTACTGACATGTTTATAACAATGAATTTTTTATATTTGTTGGAAAACTTCATATAACTTTGTTAATCAAAATATGAGATTAGTTGGCATAACAACGATATTTGTTATTTACCGGTAAGACATTCAACATTAATATTCTACTTTATAATTTCAGGTTAATGCCAAGATGAATAGATGCTCATTTCGCTTTTCCGGTATACCATGGTCATTCAGATAATATCGTTTTTCTGGTAACACCTTTTAAATTTTTTTTGTCTTTTGATTATTGTCTAAAAGTCCATAATTTCTATATTAATTCGATTTTATTATTTTAGGTTGTTTTTCGACTCATCTATACTAATATCACTATTGATGAAGACTTTAGTATTTGTATTTTTATTATATATTCATGTATAGGTTTAATTTTTTTAATATTCATGTATTACAATATTTCAATTTCATATATTTTAGTTAAAAGTTAATAGTATTTGTTTTCGTTTTTGTTAATAAATTACACCATTAACTATTTCATTAATTCTAATTATTTAGTATGACTTTTCTAATTTGTGGACATAAACGAATTCGCTTTTATACGTTGACTTTCCTCAATTAAGTATTTCCTAATTTTTGTCACTACCATCTATAATAAAATTCTAATTATAGTACTTAAACCCTAATAAAATAATATTATACATTGACTTTTCTCAAATAAGTATTTCCTAATTTGTAATTTTAACGAAATAAAATTTAATTTAAAATTAAGTTAAAATTATTCCTCTTATTTCAAAGTTAATCTATAAATCTATAAATAATAAAATCCATAATTCGCATAATAATAATTTATTTAAACTTAAATGTTCTTAATCTATAAATAATAATACATAATACGGACTAACAACTTTACCAATTATAAATAAGTAAATCAGGTTATAGAATGTATCTATGCATTTTTTGTATATGATTTGAATTATAATTTTAATTTATAATAAATATTCATATTAATTGTTTGACTAACAGGTTTCCTTTGTATTCGTTTAATATACCGTCAAAAATAAATTGTTTCCTATTTAACATGTTTCCTTTTATTGTTTCTAACTAACAATTCAAAGACATTAATTCCTAAAATCAATTCCACGAAACATCTTAAGTTAGTCAATATTGATTCAGACAACATTAATTCTGGTTCTAAATGTTTAAACTTGTATTATTCTATGCAATTCAAATTTTACATATTATTTAATATATTTTATTTGATATAAACAATATATGTGAAATCAAGTTTATTTATTCTGTAACACTAAAAATATGAGTAAGTCCAAAACACATTTGTCAAAATAATAACGAATTTATTATATCATGTCAAGAATTATATTTTCCAATTATTCCAAATCCTTTCTACTTATATTCAATTTAACATAAATAACTCAATAATTTACACTATATATTCGTTCATTTCTTAAGCTTTCTCATCACCTAGAACAATTATAACCTCCATTGTTTTTCTTCATACAAGTTAATGTAAATTTTCTTTTAATATTTTTTGTTTTATCTATCACATTTTACATTCAGTATACGTTACTAATTATTTTTGTTATTATTTCTTAAGGTCAATGGAGGGCCAGAAGTTTACTATGTTACACGAGATTGATGTTCTTAGATCTACTCCATCTACCATTAAGGTAAAATTGTTGAAGGTTTGGATTGTCAAGGATAACAATAAAGCTAATGAGGATTTCTTGATTGAAATGGTTTTATGGATGAATTGGTAATCTTTAGTTTTACCATTTACGTTTATTATTATTTGTCCCTTTTGTTATGGTTCATAATTTTTTTTTTAAATTCAGGGTAATCGAATGCAGTCTACAGTTTTTAAACAAGATATATTCCGTTTCAAACGTTATTTAAACGAGAATGCTACATTAACTATAGTCAACCCTAGCCTTGGATCTAATGCGTCTAATTACAAGGTTATCGACTGCCCTAATAAGTTAGTTTTAAACTCCAGTACCCATGTTAATCCTTGTAGCCAGTTTGATGGTCCTACGTTCGGTTTTAAGTTTTACTCATTCAAGTCAGTTATTGATAAAGAGATTCCGTTGAAAGCTACTATAGGTATTATTTAAATAGTATGCTCCTTTTATTATTTATGAACATTTTTTGTATTTTTAATTCTTTAATCGGATGTCTTTTAGATATAATTGGACTTGTTGTTCATGTTTTTAAAGATAACAATTCTAATCTGAGAGATGTAAAAAGAAATGCAAGATTAACTATGGAGGTTTCTGATATCAGGTACATGTTTTTCAATAATTTATATGTCCCTTTTTATTAATATTTCTTCATATTTGAACACTATAAAATTGTAGTTCTTATATAATTTTGTTTACAGCGGTGACAATATTTACGTCACTCTTTGGGGGGATTACGTATCTCAGTTCTCTAAATATGTTGTTGAGAATTTTGAAGAATCACATATGATTATTCTCATTTAATTTGGTAGAGTTAAATACCATAAAGGTTTGTTTTTTTATTTTTAATATTGTTTACAGCGGTGACAATTTATTTTTACTAAGACACTCTTATTTTAATATCATAATGACTATCTTGTTTATAAATTTTTAGAGAAACCGTATGTGTCTAATTCCTACGGTTCTGATGTTACTCGTGTGTTCATCAATGATAGTATTTCTAAGATTGAAGATTATAAGACACGGTAATATTATTAATAGATTTCCTCAATGTTTCTTCAAAAATTATTTTCTTTGCATTTCTAACTGCTTATAAATTTATTTTGCAGTTTGTTTGAATTTTTGGATTTCAATGTTGATGGTGGTGTTCGTAGGCCGATTCCTGTAAAATTGATGTCTACCCTGGATGAAGAGTTTCTGATGGCTACATCATTTTCCAACATATGTGAAATTTGCTTTATATTGCAGGTAATTTTTTAATAATACCATCTAGTTATAATCTAATACATTTACCAGAAGATTATGTTATCCTTTTTAATTGATTTATTTCAGCCAAAGAGTATTATAATACTCGGTACCATAAAGGCGGTTTGTCCGGATTCAGAATGGTACTATGTCGGTTGCAATAGTTGTAGTCGTAAGGTGAGCGTGACTGTTGTGGAAGGCAAAGATGTTTATGAATGCAAGAATCAAAGATGTAACACTTTGGGTGTTACACCTACTCCTAGGTATATTGTATATTGTATAAGTAAATAGTTTAGATAATAAATGTTGATATGTTGATAAAAAAAATTATTTCAGGTTTAAGATTAAGCTAAGAGTTCAAGATGGCAGTGGTGTTGTTTCGTTGACACTTTATGATCGGGATGCCAAACTTATTATCAACAAAACAACATCTGAATTGCTTGCTACTATAGATGAGGTTATGTTATTATGTATTCATATTCTATTGCTTATTTTTTTTATTTATATAAAACAGTGTTTATGTAACACATGTTTTTTTTATAAATATTTTAGGATGATGTTGATCATAGTGGATTTTCCACTGAGTTGAACTGTTTTTTGGCAAAGAAGTTTGCTTTTAAAGTTGAGATTGCCGATTTCAATTTTAGGAATAATGTTGAGGTATACGGTATATCAAAGCTTACAGATGATCAAAAAATAATTTCTGCTATTGAGAAAAGACTAATGCGTGAGTTTATAGTGGTAAATTCATCTGACTTTAACTTGTATAAATTACATTATAGCCTTATATTTTATTTTTTTATATTATATTTGTAGCCTTCTGATTCTAGATATCTGACATTTGGAAATTCTTTAACTGATCTTCAATCTACAAGCTCTGCTTCTTTAAAGGTTATTTCCACTTCTATCTATTTTACCTTATTTTGTTTTGTTGGTTTGTTTTTATAATTGTTTTTACACATTTTTTGAACAGCTTTTTGAGAATGGGGATAACAAGACTCAAGTTTCTTATCGTTTGGTTGATGATGAAGTGAATGATATAAAGTTATCAACTAGTGATTCAGATGACAAACTGAAGCGTAAGCTTGTGGATGTCTTTGATGGTGATCAACCATCGGGATTTTCTTCTACTAAGTCGAAGACAAGCGATGTTCAAGGTGATTCGGAGTTAGCGTGGTTGGATCAAGCAAGGATGGTGTTAAATTTCTTACTCCGAAGGTCAAGAAGTGACTTGAGGACTTGATTGTTTGGTTTTTATTTTATTTACATATTAATAATAAATACACCTGAGTGTGTTCGGTGTTATTTCTATTTTAAGACTTCATTTTGGTGGTGTTTTTTAAGACATGATTGTTGGTTTTTATTTTATTTACATACATTTTTTATTTATCATGGTGATTTTTACTTTTTTATATTATCCTTAACTGTATTTTGTTCTTTTTGTTTATTGCAACTCATAAATTTTAGTTTTATTGTTTTATGTTATATTTTTTAAAATTTAATTTTATAAATTTGGGATTACATGATTCTATATTGACTATAAAAAATGTAATTACCTTCTACCAATATTAAAGTTTAAGATGAATATAAATATCATATGTAAGCTATCTAGGTTATATTAATATATTCTAATAATAAAAAGTTATGTTTATCTTCTCAAGAAACCCGATTACCAAATAATGACCCGGGTCAAACCGACTTTTGGGGGGATTTATAACCAATTTTAAATTGTTTTTACTCTAATTCAACAATCTGATCAATATCAACATCAATCTTTGTTTCTTCTTCCGTGTTTTGAAGGTAAGTTGGTTACTTCAACCCGAATTAGTGTTTGATTTTGTTCCCAAATAATCTATATTATTAGATTTTTCTTCATTAGTAAACATATTCTTCATCATTTACTTCAATTTCATATAATTGTTTTTCTTATCGTATAGCTAATTACCAATGATATCTTTCTAATCAGATGAATTATCCTGCATTAGCCGTGTTTAATCAATCATTCGTCGAACATATGGTCAGTATCTACAAGTTAAAAGTTGTCGTTATTATAATGTATTTCAATTTTTTAGGTTAATCTATGCTAATTTAGTTTCTGTTGTATTTTATAGAAACTTCCCAAAGATTATTTTAAGCTTCTTTTTCCTCATGAGTCTGTCCATGAGACCGTTAAGATTACACATCTAAATCAAGAGTGAAGTGTTGATATTGATCTATGTTTTGATAAGTATGTATTTGGAAATGGATGGTTCCCATTTGTAAAATACAACGGTTTCGGATTTGATGATGTTTTTCTTTTCTTTCCCACTCAGCCACACAAGTGGAGATTGTTATATGTTCCAGAACATCCTGATTGGAAGCATAAGGTTTTTGATGTCTATGTCTCTTATCCGACAATGAATAAGTTGGTATGTTAAAGCTTATTTTTATTCTTACTTATATATCAGTTTTAAATTTTTATATATTTATATGTTTATTTCTTAAAATTTGTCTTTTATAGTATTCTTAACAATGTTTTATAAATTTGTATGTATGCAACTAAGAGACGATCAGCTTGTACTTTATCTTTCATAACTGAATCGTGGAAGGTCATCTGCCAACTGGGATGTTTCTGCAGTTGATGAAAGTAGATGGACTCTTGTGTTTAAAAGTGTCAAAAGCAGTATTCCTGGATATGCATTTGTTGGTGAATGGTCCAGTTTAGCAAGGCATGTTAACTTACAAGTTAATGATTATCTTGTGTTTTTACCGGTTGATCCCAATACTCTTAGGTTATATGTGTTAGATAGTCGTGGTGTTGAACGGACATAGTTTGTTCAACAAATTAATATTGTTGGTGGTTTGGACAATGTTAATATAGTTACTGTTTCAGGTTAATTTCCCAATATTCCCATAATTTGTGTATCAAAATATAATTATTTGTTAACTTTTTTTATATGTTTTTATTATTAGATGATGATAGCTTTGGTGTTGTTGATATAGAAGGTGAGCGTGTTTGGATTCGAGATGAGGATGTCAGTGACAATTTTCTTGAAGTAGTTATCAGGGATCGTTTGGTAAGTTTTTTTCCATGTCATAAATTGGTTATCGTATACTTACTTTTTTTTGTATTCAAGTATGTATTGTTATAAACACTAAATACTTTTGTTTATATATTTTACAGCGTTTACCTGTTCAATTTGCACGTGACAATGGATTAGATAAAGAGACTAGGTTGGTGTTGATAAACCCAAATTGTGAGGATGTGATGACTAGAATCCACATTGAATACAATCATGGTAATTACAAGTTTAGAGTTCATGACTGGCCAGAATTTGTTCGTCTTAATTCACTCGAGTTGGGGAAGAAATGTCTACTCGAGTACAACCGTCCCACTCATTCTCTGATCCTATCACAAGTATTTGAATAGGTTTAAAACAAGCTTTTGTGGTATCCATGTTTGGGTTCAAGAATATTATCTTTTGGTTGTTTAAGTTCTGCTACAATTGACACTTTAACTTTTTTCTGTTTAATATCTTTTGTTAATTATTATGTTTTGGTATAAACTTAAGAGATTTTATAAAATCTATGTTTATCATATGTTTAGATTCGGAGTACATGTTGATGTGGTTGAATATGTATCAAAAATGTTATAGTATCTCATGTTTAGTAGTATATATATTAATTCTATATTAAATTTACCTATTTACTAGATGTTTTACATATTCATATTTTATGTTTACCATATTTGATTATAACTAATAAATAAATGTGTTTTAATTCTTAATTTGTTATGATTCTTCTAGACTGTAGTTTTCAAATTCAATAACTACCACTCTTATATTCCTTTTATTTATGTTAATATGTTAATTGCATTCTAACAAAATTGTCGGGTGTTACCTAAGTTAGAATATTATTTTAAAAAGTGTTATAAATCCCTAATCATCTTTTAGGATTAACATCTTCTTTATCATTCTCCCTGCCGTCATTGAAGTATGTATCCGTCCCTTAATTTCTAATAATTTACTACTTATAAAGTTTAATTTACTTTTAACTATATTTATATAAGTTGTATTTCTTAGATTAATACGTTAATAACTAATATTTTAAATTCATATTATTTTGTTTCATGTAGAAAGATTATTTTTGTAATGACAACTTCTTTTCTTATGCTTGTCGAAGATCCAAAATTTCCTATTCAGGTATTCTTAAAATTCTATGATAATATTTTTGTCTAAACTTTCAATATCTAATTTTGTAAATCTGAATTTTGTTATTAGGAAATTCCAAAAGAATTTATCTTGCAAAATTCTTTGATGTTTAACCTGTTGCCTAAAACAGTTGAAATTGTTCATTACAAAGGATCATCGATAGTGGAGTTAAAAAAGCATGAAAAAACAGTTTGTTTGGGTGATGGAGTTACTGATCTAATGTGTTCTTTGAAGATTCGTCCTTATGAGAGGGTTATTTTTATTTTAATTGAAGATGAAACTAAATGGTTAGTTAGAACTCCTTCCAAGAAAGCAATTTCTACTTTGCATCGACAGGCATTTGTTTTATACGATCATAATAGAATGAATGCTAAATTGGTAAATTTCACTTTTTATTTAATTAATAGTCAGTGTTAGAAACATGCATATTAAAATGGTTTTAACATATAGTATGTTTTCCTATTTTCCTAACAGGTTGTTTCAAAGAAGAATATTGAATCCCAGTTTTAAGACGCGCTTCAAATCGGAATAATTAAGTTCATATTTCATCATAACCATTCATGGGAGATAAATTTTAAATTTTATAAAAAACACTATTTATTTGGTGACTGTTGGAAACAGTTGGTTCAAGATTTGGCTTTAAGAGATGGTGACGTACTTTGGTTAAAGTACGTCAACACGTCTACTGTTGATTTTATAGTGTATGACAAAAACGGTATTCCTTTATTGTTTTCACATTTACCACCAATTATTTTTCATCAATTATCAAATTTCAATACACATGGTGAACATATCGTGGAGTCTCCAAATTGTGAATAAGTAGTTGGTTATTCCCACAATCCCGTTATACATCATGGTGATAATAATAAGGCTGAAAACTCTAATTGTTATTTAGAGTTTCATAAGAAGATTGAATATCATATGGTAATAAATTTATTATGTTTGTAATATATTTTGTTATAAGTTTGTTCATTTAAATTTAAATTAACCATATAAACTTTCTAATTTATTTTGTTTTTAATATTTTAGCGACTACCTGAAGTTAGTAGACTGGCGAATCTGAAAAGAACCCGCTTAATTAAGTTCAGGAGTTTGTTAGGCAATGAAACCATCTTTAAAGTTAGAAACGGAGGAGAAAACGAGAAAGGTCGCTTTACGTTAATTGGATGGAAGGATTACGTGATCAACAATCAATTATGTTTTGGCAAGACTTTAGTTATTCGTTATTATAAGAATGATGTTGCTTTGGTTGTTCTTAAAGTTATTTAGTTGTGATGTTTTGTTTTCGTATTTATTTTTATTAATTTCGACTTTATTCATACTTTAATTAAAGAACCATTATCTTTATTTATTTTGTTTTCTTTAGAAATAATGTGTTTATGTATTGTTTTTTATTTCATTCATTCATGTTTATAACAAATAGTCAACATAACCATAATTATGATAAACAAAATCTTTGTATAACCATAACCTATGTAAATGTAAACTTTATGTTATTCATACTTTTTTTTTAAATCTGGTCAAAATATATTAATATTAAACGATTGACTTACATTAAGCTTAATTACGATTTCCTGAAGATATTCATTATTGAAATTTATATCATATTCCCTAATTTAAGATTCTTTCCATTTTGTTACATTAATGACATTTTAATTCAGTTTTAATTAATATTAATACATTACTTAAATATTGTTTCATAATTTTTTCCTCTATTAACCATTTTCTATGATTTGTCAACATATCTTCCACCATTTTTTTCCATTATTGGTATAATCATGTCTTCATCTTCTAAGAAACGTAAAACTGTTCTCTCCACTTCAAAGAGCAAGAACAACGATCCAACTGGTATTTCAGTCTTTGTTCATATTTATTTCAACTCAGTCGATTATTTCTTGAATTATACGATATTCTTTACGTTTTATGTAGGTAATATTCCAAGAGACCCATTGTCTGATGTTTCCAACACAATCCAGTCAAATAATGTTCAATATGTTCATTCGAATCCACCTAACACGGGGTTTTTTAACGGATACTCATATCCAGTATATCATTCCAATTAATACGGTAAAATCTCGAGGCGTCAACCTTTTAATATTAATTTAACAATCTTTAATTTGGTTCTTTTGTAATAGTAATGTTTTCATTTACTTTGAATTAATCTATTTTCGTATCCTATGTTTGTTGAAATAAAGGTCAACCTCAAATCGGCCACTTAGGTAACGTTTTAAGCAATACACCAGTTAGTATATCTCAAAATTACACATCAAATAACTATTCATCAAAACACGGTTCAAGTAAGTTTTATATATATTATATTTATAATATATTTGTAAATTGATCTATACTAAATTATTTGACTTATTTAAAAATTATAAACGCAGATTCAAACATTAGAACCCGTACACAGTATGAAGTTCAAAGGAGTTGTGTTACTACAATTCACAAAGGGAAGGAAAACTTATCTCCATCAACTCTACCAAGCGTAAATAATAATTCCCTAAACTACTGTTGGTACATGTTTGTCAGTAGTTCATAGTCTAGTATTTGTTATCGAGTCTGTAATATAGTTAATGGTTTGTTTATGTTTTGTTTTGTAAACTAGCGAAGTTATCAGCAAGTTCGCTATGGCGAACTTGCTGATTTAGCGAGGTTACTGACAACTTCGCCAGTGGCGAAGTTGTCGTGTTTAAATACACTGTTTCAGCAGAAACAGAAGAGGACGTGAGTTAGGGTTTTTGGTTACGCTTTGTTTCGTTTTGTTCTCTGTAACAGTGACTTACTGTCACGTGTTTAGTTATTCAATATAACGTATTTACCTTATAGCTCGTGTTCATTGTTCGTGTATTCAATCTCTACAATATCTACACTCGTACCTATATACGCAGGGATTCCGCACCTGCGTTGTTAGAGATTTCCCGTGTACGATCCGCGTTTAGGAACCTACAATTGGTATCAGAGCCATCGGCTCGATTGTGAGGTTCGGGATTTCACGCGGGTGTAGATTTCGTTTCATTTCGGGTGTTACCGGGACGAGTTTTTGGTGTGTTTATTCATTCTAGCTACCTACCAGTGTGTTTAAGCCTTTAAACCTTCAAAATTCTCGTTAAAATCCGAGTTTCAGATCTGAACTGTTCTTCGCGTTCATCGGGCGAAGTTGCTGAATTCAGGCGAAGTTGCCGTCACTGGAGATTAGGGTTTCGGCGAAGATATAAGGATTAGCGAAGTTAACCACAACTTCGCTTACCTCATAAGTTCGCCAAAGCGAAGTTATCCGTAACTTCGCTTACCACCCAACTTCGCTTACATCCTAAGTTCGCTCATTCTAAGCGAAGTTATTCTTAACTTCGCCAAGTCAAGCGAATTTAAGATCCAGCGAAGTTCTTGTTCAGCGAAGTTAACTTCCAGCGAAGTTATTCTTAACTTCGCCATCTGAGCTGTTTTAATATTTTTTTTTTTGTGTGTTTTTCAGGTTTTTCAGGTTTTCGCAAGGATGTCCGCGATTAACATCTCAGATTTAGTCAAGATGGAGGTAGAGGCGGGGTCAGCCACTAAGGCCCCGAGGTTGATGAAGGGAACGGACTTCGTGGCATGGAAGGACAGGTTCATCCAGTATATCAAATATCAGGACGCCAAGATGTGGGTGTGCATGCAGGATGGATATGTACCTCCAACCATGCAATACGAAGGACGTGATGTGGTGAAGAAGTACAGTAAGATGGATGACGAGGAGAAGAAAATGTATGAGGCTGAGAGTAAGGCCCATGCTGCTATTACTATGGCACTACCTCAAGAAGTTCTTCATACATTCCGAAAGTACACTTCTGCAAGAGAGCTCTGGGATGCTCTGGAAAACAGATTCGAGGGGAACGTGGGTATACGTGCCTCAAAAATTAAACTTTTAAAAACCCAATTCTCCGTCTTCAAATATTTGAAGAATGAATCCTTAGATGATATTATCACCCGATACTATCACTTAATGACAGAGCTTAGCAACTATTCAATTGCCTATCGAGAGGAGGAGATCGTTGAAAAGCTTCTAGATGCTCTCCCACCGAAGTGGGAAATGTATACCGTGTTAATGAGGGAAGACAAAGACTTTCCTAACTGTGACTTAGAAACTGCAGTGAACAAGCTCAGAACGTATGAGCTAAATATGGTTCGAAAGGAGACACCCACAGACCAGATACAAGACCCTGGTATGTATGGTGCTAAAGTTAACTCAGGCTCAAGTTCAAGGCCTGAATCTGCTGCATTTTATTCGAAGGGGGAGTCAGGTTCTGACTCTGCACATGAAGGAAATGTTTCTGTGAACTCAAATGGGGACGTATGTTTTGTTGCTGGAGGATCTAGTGCTTCAAAGCCTCAATCCTCTACAAGTGGTTATTCAGCTGGTCCCACAAGCAATAATTACACCAAGATGCCTATGAGTGTAAAATCTGCTGAAGAGCAGTTTGCAGTCTACGCTTCATTTATTGCTTCATACGAGAATTATATCCAGGGGAAGATTGTGGACCCTGCCGTTCTTGATGAGGATTATGACCAGATTGATGCTGACGATTTGGAAGAAATGGATTTGCAATGGCAAATGGCAATGATCGTGAGACGGGTAAAACGTTTTATGAACAAAACAGGAAGAAAGTTTGTTGGTGGTAGGCCTGGATTTGACAAATCAAAAGTAAGGTGCTACAATTGTCAACAGTTCGGGCACTTTGCTAGGGAATGTAGGAATGAGAGAGTTGAACGGGGACAAGTTAGGCCTAACCAACACTCTGGAATTAACCGCGAGATCAATGCCATGTTAACTAGAGAGGCAGGAGAATACAACTGGAACCAACACTCAAGTGGTTTGGGTGAACAAGCACACATGGCTGAGACTGAAGCTGTAGAAGTTGAGAAGGTTGATGGAGAGAAGAAAGCAAATGAAGAAGAAACTGCTTTCATGGCGAACGATCAGGATGGTAGATCCAAGGTATGTCCCAAAATTATTTGTGCTAATTGTGAAAATTTGACTGAGCAACTAACCAATATAACTGATCAGTATGTCAAATTAGATGCTGAGTTTAAAACTGTTAAAGAAGATCACCATTTCATTAAAGCAAGAGAAAACAGTTATAAAGTTAAGATAAAGGCTTGTGAAAAAGACATTAAAAGTCTTAAAACTAAACTTGCTGAGAAAATAGAAATTATTGATCTTAGTTATGAGGTTTTGGAAGAAAAGACAAAATTGATTGCTGATAGAGATAAACAGATTGCTGACCACCAGGTAAAGGTGGTGGAACTGAACCGCAAACTTGAGCAGTTCAGAAACTCCTCGGCTATCCTTGATCACCTTGTGAGTGATCCAAGTACCTCTGCAAAGAGGGCAGGAATCGGATACCACGAGGTTCCACCACCCTTTAACCATAATTACACTTATAATCCAAGTGTTCAGAAATCTGTTGATTTTGAGATTGCTCAGTCAACCCCAATTAGAATTACTAGTGTCAAACCAAGTGTTAGCTGTGGCGAAACAAGTTCGCCTGTTTCTAGTGTGAATATTTCTGTATCAAGTCCAGTCTCATCAGATTCGGATATGTTGTCCGAATCTGGTCAGACAAAAGAAAAGGTAGAATTACCCACCAGTGGAGATAATGATAAAGTTTCTAAAAAGAGTTCTCCACTCAATCCGTACGTCCCACCTTATGTGAGACGAACGGCTGGTAATACTACCTCTACATCCAAACCAACATTTGACAAGAAAATGGAGAGTAGATGTTGCTTTAGATGTAACAGGTTAGGACATCTTGTTGCAGATTGTCCTTTGAAACCGAGATTTAGAGATGTGAAGCCAAATAAAAATGAGAATAAGCGTCATTTTATTCCAGCTAAAAATGAAAACTTTAAAAATTGCCAAAATGTAACGAATTCAAGTTTTCATAAAAACCAACCTCATTTTTACAACCAAACCACAAGAAATAACACTTTCTATTCTCAAAGGTTTGGAAGGCATTACACTCAATCTGCAGGGAGATTCCCTAACAGGACGTACAGAAATTATCCTGACGCTAACTTGAGAAAGCCAGGGTACGGGATGTATCGATCCAAGACCAACTGGTCTTGGGTCCCAAGATTCTAACTCATTGTTTTATTGTGCAGGAACAGTTGAACAGGGCTGCCAACAATCTTTGGATTGTAGATAGCGGCTGTTCCCGGCACATGACTGGCAACAAACACTTGTTGCAAGATTTAAAACCTGTTCAGGGAGCTAGAGTTAGTTTTGCTGGTGAAAGCGGAGGAAGAATAACTGGGAGAGGAACAGTGTCGAATGGGAGAATGACACTTGAAAATGTAAATTTTGTGGAGGAATTAAAGCACAATCTGCTGAGTGTGTCGCAGATCTGTGATAAAGAATATACTGTCCATTTCACTAAGAATGAAGCAATTGTATTGAAGCCTGGTTTTCATATACCAGAAGAATGGATAGTAATGAAAGCTCCACGTGAAACGAATACATACGTGATGGATATGAGGTCTACTGAAATGGCCACCAGAGAATCCTGTTTAATGACAAAGGCAAGCGAATCAGAATCAGAGTTATGGCACAGGAGAATGGGACATATTCATCTTCGTAAGATGAACTTCATTGTCAAAAATGGGCTTGTGATGGGTGTTCCCTTAAAGAGTTTTAACTTTGAAGATAAATGCATAGCGTGCAAGAAGGGAAAACAACACAAGAAAAGCCATCTCACCAAGACGATCAACTCAATTGCTGGTACTCTAGAACTACTTCATATGGATCTCTTCGGTCCGGTGAATGTACAAAGTCTAGGCGGTTACTTCTTACTGCTTGGTGATAACTGATGATTACTCACGATACTCGTGGGTATATTTTCTGAAAACGAAAGACGAGACGACTCAGATGGTGAAGAATCTAATTACAAAAGTCGAGAACGTCATGAGTAAATCAGTTAAATTCATCAGAAGCGACAATGGGACAGAGTTCAAGAACTTTGAGATGGAAATCTTTTGTCTTCAGAAGGGTATTGAGCATCAATATAGCGCTCCGTATACTCCACAACAGAACGGAGTAGCTGAAAGGAAGAACCGAACGTTGATTGAAGGAGCCAGAACTATGCTGGCCGACTCAAAGCTTCCTGTGATGTTCTGGGCTGAAGCAGTTGCTACAGCCTGCTATGTTCTGAATCGGGTGTTAACCGTTAAGAGACTTGGAAAAACTTGTTACGAGCTTATGCACGGAAGGAAGCCCAACTTGTGTGGTCTTGAACCTTTTGGGTCTCCTTGTTCGATTTTGAAGACTAACTCGAAATTTGGTGAAGTAGCCGATGAGGGAATTCTAGTCGGTTATGTTGTTGGGACTCCCAACAGACGGGTCTTCAATACGACAACTTGCAAGGTGGAGGTGGTTTGTAACACCGACATTACTAGTTATCAACCGCCAAAACCAAGCAATGGACCTGCTGAGCTTTTTGACTATGTTAAACTGTTTAAGTCGTTTAACGTACCTAATTTGGAAATTGCTGAAGAAGACGAAAGAGTTGTGACGAAGATGATATTTGATGAGGAAGAGGAGCTAGTGCAACATCAGATGACAGAAAAATCTCAGCCTTCCACATCAAACCCTATCGATACCCCTGCGGCCTCAACTGAAGATGAGTTTATTAATCCTTTTCACTCTCAGCCTGAAACTACCATAGATGAGATCTCTTCAAACTTGGAAGACAATTTACATGTCGGTGCTGTTCCGACCACGAGAATTCACAAAGATCACCCTTTGGAGAATGTTATAGGTGATGTGTCCTCGGGGTGTACAAACCAGAAGTAGCCTGAATGAGCACACCTGTGTTTATTCAAGCATAAAAGAAACAGGTATAATGAATGAATGTTTGTACTCCTGCTTTATAAGCCAAATTGAACCGAAAAATTATCAAATGGCTTTGAAGGACAGCTCGTGGGTCGAAGCTATGCAAGAAGAGTTGGCTCAGTTCGGGAAAATGGAAGTTTGGACTTTGGTCGAAAAACCAAAGAATGTGCACGCTATAGGCACGAAATGGGTGTTCAAGTGCAAGAGAGATGAAAAGGGGATTATTGTGAGAAATAAGGCGAGGCTGGTTGTTAAAGGTTTTAATCAGCAAGAGGGTATTGACTACAATGAGGTTTTCGCTCCTGTTGCCCGGTTAGAAGCGATTCGATTGTTTTTGGCGTTTGCTGCTTTCAAAAGATGAAGGTGTTTCAGTTGGATGTAAAGAGTGCGTTTCTTAACGGGAAAGTTGACGAGGTTGTGTATGTTGAGCAACCACCGGGTTTTCCTGACCCAGACTTTCCTGATCATGTATACAGGTTGAGCAAGGCGTTATATGGTTTACATCAGGCACCTCGTGCCTGGTATTCAACGTTATCGGACTACTTGCTGGAAAATGGTTTTGAAAGGGGTTTGATCGACAGTACGCTGTTTGTGAAGAGAGGAATGTGACTTCTTACTGGTTCAAGTCTACGTGGATGACATCATTTTTGCTGCATCAAGAGTATCCATGTGTCAAGATTTTGAGGCTGTCATGAAGAAACGATTCGAGATGAGTGCTATGGGTGAACTAACTTTCTTTCTAGGATTGCAGGTTGATCAGAAGAAAGATGGAATGTTCATTCATCAAACAAAGTATGTTCATGATGTGCTGAAAAGATTCAAGATGGAGGACAGTTCTCCATATGACACTCCAATCTGCGTCAATCACAAATTGGGAGCTGAATCAGATGGTGACGCAGATGTGGACCCTACTCTGTATCGGGCGATAATAGGTTCTTTAATGTATTTAACTGCTTCTAGGCCTGATATAATGTTTTCTGTTTGTCTTTGTGCTCGCTTTCAGGCAAACCCAAAGGATCTCACATGAAAGGTGTGAAGAGGATTTTGCGGTATCTCAAGGGCAAGCCGAAACTAGGATTGTGGTACCCAAAGGGAGGAGACGTTGAACTGGTGGCATATACTGATTCTGATTATGGAGGTTGTAATCAGAGTCGGAAGTCAACAACAGGAGGCTGTCAGTTTCTTGGAGGAAGATTAGTTTCCTGGCAGTGCAAGAAACAGACATCAGTCGCAATTTCAACTTGCGAAGCTGAATACATGGCAGCATCCAACTGCTGCTCTCAGGTTTTATGGATTCAGCAACAATTGCGCGACTATGGTCTGAATTTCTTACTCACTCCTATTTTAATTGATAACACTGCCGCCATCTCAGTAATTAACAATCCCGTGAAGCACAGTAAAACTAAGCATATTGACATTCGTCATCACTTCATACGGGATTGTGCTGAGAAGAAACTGATCAAGATCGAAAAAGTTGATACACTTGAAAATTTTGCTGACTTGTTTACAAAAGCGTTTGATAAATCCAGATTTCAAAACCTAATTGAACTAAATGGGATGATCAATCCCGAGTAACCATGTCTTTGTTTTTGATTTAAAAAAAAAAAAAAAAAAAAAAAAAAAAAAAAAAAAAATGAGTCTTTATTGCTTAAAATTAGTCGGTTACCTCGGTTTGATGGACATCTCCTCGGATATGTTTTGGTCCTTGTTTTCGACTTAGGAAATGAGGATAGCCATTAACCGGAAGACTGAAAGTAACTGGGGCAGTGTTGACATGTTTTTCTTTCAGTTGCTGAAAATTAGTCGGTCATTCTTAGTAAGAAGGACACATACTTGCATGTGGTCGGTCCAGCTGATCCAATGGATCTTCAGGATAGCCGGTTACCTGATGACTTTGACATGATTGGGGCAATTGAATTCAAAACTTTATTTTGGGAAATGAAATTACTTTTCAAGTCTATTACTTCGTAA
>NW_027504865.1:0-113932 GCF_021521415.1 Bidens hawaiensis
AAATGAAGAAGAAACTGCTTTCATGGCGAACGATCAGGATGGTAGATCCAAGGTATGTCCCAAAATTATTTGTGCTAATTGTGAAAATTTGACTGAGCAACTAACCAATATAACTGATCAGTATGTCAAATTAGATGCTGAGTTTAAAACTGTTAAAGAAGATCACCATTTCATTAAAGCAAGAGAAAACAGTTATAAAGTTAAGATAAAGGCTTGTGAAAAAGACATTAAAAGTCTTAAAACTAAACTTGCTGAGAAAATAGAAATTATTGATCTTAGTTATGAGGTTTTGGAAGAAAAGACAAAATTGATTGCTGATAGAGATAAACAGATTGCTGACCACCAGGTAAAGGTGGTGGAACTGAACCGCAAACTTGAGCAGTTCAGAAACTCCTCGGCTATCCTTGATCACCTTGTGAGTGATCCAAGTACCTCTGCAAAGAGGGCAGGAATCGGATACCACGAGGTTCCACCACCCTTTAACCATAATTACACTTATAATCCAAGTGTTCAGAAATCTGTTGATTTTGAGATTGCTCAGTCAACCCCAATTAGAATTACTAGTGTCAAACCAAGTGTTAGCTGTGGCGAAACAAGTTCGCCTGTTTCTAGTGTGAATATTTCTGTATCAAGTCCAGTCTCATCAGATTCGGATATGTTGTCCGAATCTGGTCAGACAAAAGAAAAGGTAGAATTACCCACCAGTGGAGATAATGATAAAGTTTCTAAAAAGAGTTCTCCACTCAATCCGTACGTCCCACCTTATGTGAGACGAACGGCTGGTAATACTACCTCTACATCCAAACCAACATTTGACAAGAAAATGGAGAGTAGATGTTGCTTTAGATGTAACAGGTTAGGACATCTTGTTGCAGATTGTCCTTTGAAACCGAGATTTAGAGATGTGAAGCCAAATAAAAATGAGAATAAGCGTCATTTTATTCCAGCTAAAAATGAAAACTTTAAAAATTGCCAAAATGTAACGAATTCAAGTTTTCATAAAAACCAACCTCATTTTTACAACCAAACCACAAGAAATAACACTTTCTATTCTCAAAGGTTTGGAAGGCATTACACTCAATCTGCAGGGAGATTCCCTAACAGGACGTACAGAAATTATCCTGACGCTAACTTGAGAAAGCCAGGGTACGGGATGTATCGATCCAAGACCAACTGGTCTTGGGTCCCAAGATTCTAACTCATTGTTTTATTGTGCAGGAACAGTTGAACAGGGCTGCCAACAATCTTTGGATTGTAGATAGCGGCTGTTCCCGGCACATGACTGGCAACAAACACTTGTTGCAAGATTTAAAACCTGTTCAGGGAGCTAGAGTTAGTTTTGCTGGTGAAAGCGGAGGAAGAATAACTGGGAGAGGAACAGTGTCGAATGGGAGAATGACACTTGAAAATGTAAATTTTGTGGAGGAATTAAAGCACAATCTGCTGAGTGTGTCGCAGATCTGTGATAAAGAATATACTGTCCATTTCACTAAGAATGAAGCAATTGTATTGAAGCCTGGTTTTCATATACCAGAAGAATGGATAGTAATGAAAGCTCCACGTGAAACGAATACATACGTGATGGATATGAGGTCTACTGAAATGGCCACCAGAGAATCCTGTTTAATGACAAAGGCAAGCGAATCAGAATCAGAGTTATGGCACAGGAGAATGGGACATATTCATCTTCGTAAGATGAACTTCATTGTCAAAAATGGGCTTGTGATGGGTGTTCCCTTAAAGAGTTTTAACTTTGAAGATAAATGCATAGCGTGCAAGAAGGGAAAACAACACAAGAAAAGCCATCTCACCAAGACGATCAACTCAATTGCTGGTACTCTAGAACTACTTCATATGGATCTCTTCGGTCCGGTGAATGTACAAAGTCTAGGCGGTACTTCTTACTGCTTGGTGATAACTGATGATTACTCACGATACTCGTGGGTATATTTTCTGAAAACGAAAGACGAGACGACTCAGATGGTGAAGAATCTAATTACAAAAGTCGAGAACGTCATGAGTAAATCAGTTAAATTCATCAGAAGCGACAATGGGACAGAGTTCAAGAACTTTGAGATGGAAATCTTTTGTCTTCAGAAGGGTATTGAGCATCAATATAGCGCTCCGTATACTCCACAACAGAACGGAGTAGCTGAAAGGAAGAACCGAACGTTGATTGAAGGAGCCAGAACTATGCTGGCCGACTCAAAGCTTCCTGTGATGTTCTGGGCTGAAGCAGTTGCTACAGCCTGCTATGTTCTGAATCGGGTGTTAACCGTTAAGAGACTTGGAAAAACTTGTTACGAGCTTATGCACGGAAGGAAGCCCAACTTGTGTGGTCTTGAACCTTTTGGGTCTCCTTGTTCGATTTTGAAGACTAACTCGAAATTTGGTGAAGTAGCCGATGAGGGAATTCTAGTCGGTTATGTTGTTGGGACTCCCAACAGACGGGTCTTCAATACGACAACTTGCAAGGTGGAGGTGGTTTGTAACACCGACATTACTAGTTATCAACCGCCAAAACCAAGCAATGGACCTGCTGAGCTTTTTGACTATGTTAAACTGTTTAAGTCGTTTAACGTACCTAATTTGGAAATTGCTGAAGAAGACGAAAGAGTTGTGACGAAGATGATATTTGATGAGGAAGAGGAGCTAGTGCAACATCAGATGACAGAAAAATCTCAGCCTTCCACATCAAACCCTATCGATACCCCTGCGGCCTCAACTGAAGATGAGTTTATTAATCCTTTTCACTCTCAGCCTGAAACTACCATAGATGAGATCTCTTCAAACTTGGAAGACAATTTACATGTCGGTGCTGTTCCGACCACGAGAATTCACAAAGATCACCCTTTGGAGAATGTTATAGGTGGTGTGTCCTCGGGTGTACAAACCAGAAGTAGCCTGAATGAGCACACCTGTGTTTATTCAAGCATAAAAGAAACAGGTATAATGAATGAATGTTTGTACTCCTGCTTTATAAGCCAAATTGAACCGAAAAATTATCAAATGGCTTTGAAGGACAGCTCGTGGGTCGAAGCTATGCAAGAAGAGTTGGCTCAGTTCGGGAAAATGGAAGTTTGGACTTTGGTCGAAAAACCAAAGAATGTGCACGCTATAGGCACGAAATGGGTGTTCAAGTGCAAGAGAGATGAAAAGGGGATTATTGTGAGAAATAAGGCGAGGCTGGTTGTTAAAGGTTTTAATCAGCAAGAGGGTATTGACTACAATGAGGTTTTCGCTCCTGTTGCCCGGTTAGAAGCGATTCGATTGTTTTTGGCGTTTGCTGCTTTCAAAAAGATGAAGGTGTTTCAGTTGGATGTAAAGAGTGCGTTTCTTAACGGGAAAGTTGACGAGGTTGTGTATGTTGAGCAACCACCGGGTTTTCCTGACCCAGACTTTCCTGATCATGTATACAGGTTGAGCAAGGCGTTATATGGTTTACATCAGGCACCTCGTGCCTGGTATTCAACGTTATCGGACTACTTGCTGGAAAATGGTTTTGAAAGGGGTTTGATCGACAGTACGCTGTTTGTGAAGAGAGAAGGATGTGACTTCTTACTGGTTCAAGTCTACGTGGATGACATCATTTTTGCTGCATCAAGAGTATCCATGTGTCAAGATTTTGAGGCTGTCATGAAGAAACGATTCGAGATGAGTGCTATGGGTGAACTAACTTTCTTTCTAGGATTGCAGGTTGATCAGAAGAAAGATGGAATGTTCATTCATCAAACAAAGTATGTTCATGATGTGCTGAAAAGATTCAAGATGGAGGACAGTTCTCCATATGACACTCCAATCTGCGTCAATCACAAATTGGGAGCTGAATCAGATGGTGACGCAGATGTGGACCCTACTCTGTATCGGGCGATAATAGGTTCTTTAATGTATTTAACTGCTTCTAGGCCTGATATAATGTTTTCTGTTTGTCTTTGTGCTCGCTTTCAGGCAAACCCAAAGGAATCTCACATGAAAGGTGTGAAGAGGATTTTGCGGTATCTCAAGGGCAAGCCGAAACTAGGATTGTGGTACCCAAAGGGAGGAGACGTTGAACTGGTGGCATATACTGATTCTGATTATGGAGGTTGTAATCAGAGTCGGAAGTCAACAACAGGAGGCTGTCAGTTTCTTGGAGGAAGATTAGTTTCCTGGCAGTGCAAGAAACAGACATCAGTCGCAATTTCAACTTGCGAAGCTGAATACATGGCAGCATCCAACTGCTGCTCTCAGGTTTTATGGATTCAGCAACAATTGCGCGACTATGGTCTGAATTTCTTACTCACTCCTATTTTAATTGATAACACTGCCGCCATCTCAGTAATTAACAATCCCGTGAAGCACAGTAAAACTAAGCATATTGACATTCGTCATCACTTCATACGGGATTGTGCTGAGAAGAAACTGATCAAGATCGAAAAAGTTGATACACTTGAAAATTTTGCTGACTTGTTTACAAAAGCGTTTGATAAATCCAGATTTCAAAACCTAATTGAGCTAAATGGGATGATCAATCCCGAGTAACCATGTCTTTGTTTTTACCTTAAAAAAAAAAAAAAAAAAAAATGAGTCTTTATTGCTTAAAATTAGTCGGTTACCTCGGTTTGATGGACATCTCCTCGGATATGTTTTGGTCCTTGTTTTCGACTTAGGAAATGAGGATAGCCATTAACCGGAAGACTGAAAGTAACTGGGGCAGTGTTGACATGTTTTTCTTTCAGTTGCTGAAAATTAGTCGGTCATTCTTAGTAAGAAGGACACATACTTGCATGTGGTCGGTCCAGCTGATCCAATGGATCTTCAGGATAGCCGGTTACCTGATGACTTTGACATGATTGGGGCAATTGAATTCAAAACTTTATTTTGGGAAATGAAATTACTTTTCAAGTCTATTACTTCGTAAGAAGTTCTTTGCTGTGTTTAAAAGAAAATTGATCCACCCTTGGAAAATGATATATATACTGACTATGTGTGCCTAACTAGTGAAGTTATTAAGCTTAAAAGGCTTTAGAACAGTCATTGTATGTCATGGTAATTTTAATGGTGCGTAAAAGTGTATGTGATACTAACCTAAATTTACTCGAATTTAATGTGGAAACTCCTTAAGAGTTTTGCATGTCTTCATACATATCTTTTCGAAGGATAGGCAGAAAAGCAACTACCCAGTCATACACGAGCCCGTGAGTGTTCTGATTCCCGTGAAGAAAGCATTTCAAGACACTGCAGTGATCCAGATTCGGGACTTGCAGTAGTTTAGTACTCCGATGAAAACTCTTATGTGTGATTAAAAAAAAAAAAAAAAAAAAAAAAAAAAAAAAAAAAAAAAAAAAAAAATGTACTTATGAGAAGTAGTGACAATAAACACGAGAACCGACACTTCTCAAGATTTCTCAAGTTTGGAGTAAGAAGAAAACGGGAAGCAGACAACGAGTATCTACAAGTTAATCAGACACTATGGGTCGAAGTCAATTCGGGGTGACTTGGGTATAGCCAAATACGCTTTGAGAATAGATAGAAGGCATCATTACCTCTGAGTTGTTGCCAACTTAAATTTTTGAGCTTAACTGAACCTTAATCCGTATCACAGAAACAATGAAAACCATTTAAGTTATTACATGCTTATAACCTGCTTCTCTATGTCATAATACAGCCAAACACGGATCCAAGTGACAGTCACGTAGTTAGTATGATTCCTGTTAGGATCTTTTCTAAAACATGGTGGTCCCCTGACTAGACTGAAATTTGATCCCTTGTTTCGTAAAATAAGTTTTTCCTATTTTTTAAGTTGTATTAATTTTGACTGGTTACTTGGACATGACCATTTTAGTTATAACTCTTTTTGGAAGCTTCCAAGGTTAAATGACAAATTTTTCAAACTTAAAGGGCTGATTTTGTAGTTACTGGCGAAGTTGTTGAATTTGGCGAAGTTGTTGAATTTGGCGAAGTTGTGCTTAACTTCGCCATGGCGAAGTTATTCGTAACTTCGCCAGACACAACTCCGCCCTATATATGTTCTGTTTCAACACTGTAGCTCTTTCATAAATCTTCCGGCGAACATAAAACCTCAAATCCTTCGGCGATCTTTATACTCAATCGTCTTTTCGATCTTGTGTTTCTTGTTACTATTATTCTTGTGGTATGTGTTATCACTTGTATCTTACCTCTCTCGTTCGTAATAGTTTACCCGGTTCGAGACCTTGGATCGTCGGTCTTTCAAAACCAAGTTTTTCCGACCCTTTGTTACGTGATCATGGACGAGCCTTACGTCTCAAATCCTTTGAAATATGTTGTTCTTCACTTATAAATCATCGATTTTGTCCGAAAATCATCGGACAAAATCGATTGAATCTGAACAGTCGCTGGTTCTGGTTCTGGCGAAGTTAAGGTTTTGGCGAAGTTATCCTCAACTTCGCCAGTGGCTGAAGTTCGCCAATGACGAAGTTGTCCCCAACTTCGCCCTCGGCTTAAGTTCTCCAGTGGCGATGTTAACCGTAACTTCGCCAAGAATTTAACTTCGCCTATTTCAAATGCCTTATCAGTTTTCAGACGAACTTAAGGACGAAGCGAAGTTGTCTCCAACTTCGCCTCACCCTTAACTTCGCCTGTACTGGTTACCTCACAACTTCGCACTTGGTTCTATGCGAACTTGTGGAATACACTACTGCTCTCTAACTTGTCTTGTTTGGTGCAGATATGGCTGCTGTTGGAGGAACTGGTGGTAATGACGGTGATGACCAACGACAATTCTTTCCATCCCACAACCAATATATCACCTTAGATCCAGATGCACGAGGCTTAGATGATTTCAGGGAGATTATCACATTTCTCCAGCGATCAAGGATATTTCATGCTTTAACGACAACACTGCCCATCTCCCTGCAAAACATTGAGGACTTCTGGAAGACAGCTTACCTTGATTGCAGGGCTGAGCCTTCGGTGATACGAGCAACCGTAAATGGCCAAAACATACAATTCTCTTCTGAGGATATACGGTTGGCTCTGCAGTTCGGTGCAGAAACCAGAGATGACCCTACGGAATTCACAGCTCCTTTCCGTGATGGAGCATATTTGAGAATGGGTTATTCGGGTCCGCTGGGGGACTCACAAAGGAGGAAAGGCTTTCTGCTGGACCAATGGCGGTTCTTGATGCATGTGTTGATTGTTTGCATGTCCGGCAGGAAGGGAGGGACAGACGGAATGGGGGCAACGATGCAATCGGCTATGCTTGCGCTGACTTATAATCGCAGATACTCATTTAGTCAGATGATATTCTATGAGATTGATCGCCAAATACGGGCTGCGGCGCGCGAGCGATTCACTATGTATCCGCGCTTCTTGCAGATGATTATCAATCACATTGCTCCGTCTCTACCGCAAAGGCGCCCGATACGATTCGTTGAGTGTGTCACTAAGCGTATCTTCGCTCAGTGCAGGACGTCAAGCGCTCGGAGCAACCCTGAGCGTCGTCCCAGGCATACTCCTCTTTTCGGGTATCTAATTAACCCAGAGTATGTCCATGCAGGCGGGGATGAGTTCAGGGATCCCCAACCACATCAGGCGGCAGCACCTCATGCTGTATCAGCTGCGCCTGTTGTCACTTCTGCTGCTGTGCCAGCTACTTCATCGCAGGCTGTGTCTGCTGCTGCAAACATTGATCTGGATGCTGCCTTCAGTGGACACGGTCTGTTCGATATGGATCTCTCGGGTTCTCAGATTTTGGGTACTACCTCAGCGGCTACTTCGGTAGCTGAAACCGAGCTGGATGAAACATTTGCTGAGGCCAGACGGTTGTTGGTGACTCGGGAGAGGATATCGGGTAAGCGGCCGAGGGCTGTGGATGAGGATGAAGATGATGAAGATGAGGAAGAGGCAGTCCGACTTGTGCTGAAACGCTCACGTCGAGAACAACAAGGTATGGCCACTGGAGCGGGGGAGACTTCAAGGTTCGTACGATTTGCTCCGCCTGCCTTGTCAGGTATGTCTCTATTGCCTACTACTGCACAGGTTACTACGGTCGAGGCGTCGGCACCAGCAGTTGTGTCGCTACCACCCCAACTGGTTGATCCCCCGGTGGTAGTTGCACGCTTCGTCGACTCAACAATTACAACAACTGCAGGGTTACCTAGTGTACCACCTGCGGTCACTTCAGCTGCTACTTTTCCACCAACTCCAACGCCTGCTTCAGACTCTGAACGGATTGCTTCGCTGGAGCGTATTGTTGCTGTACAATCGAAGACCATTGACCGCCTGGTGGAAGCCAATCAAATCCAGGCCGCCCTCCTGGTAGAACACGGACGAACTATCGATGCCTTCAAGGAATTCTTGGCATCTCAGGGGGAGACGACTTGCAGGGGCGATGAGTTGAGGACAAAGAGACGACAAGATCATGACGATGATCCCAATGCACCTTCGGGTGCAGGTGGTGAGCTGCCAAGAACCTCTCAGGATCTTGGGGCTTCCACAGCTGAGGGGGAGTCAACTGATGCAGCGGGTGATGATGTTGTGGATGTTGATGACGATGCTGATGTTGAAGACGTCATCGATGCTTTGAAGGAGTTAGATGAGGAGGAGGTTGATGACTTTGTGAATGATGATGACGATGATGTGTTGCCCGTGGAGGAAATTGAAAGGATTGGAGAAAATATTGATGTGGTGAATGTGTTGGAAGAAGGAGAGATCGTGGATGACGCAGTGGAACATGAGATTCCAGCTGTTGAAAGAGCAGATTTGGGAGATGAGAATGTGGTAGATGATACGGTATGGGAGGAGCAACCAAATTGGAAAGAAGGGTGTGCTCAATGGTTTGTTAAAACTAAGAAGCCTGCAGTGCCAACAATGTTTAGAAAGACGTATAATATAAAGGGCTATGCAGAGTCGAAGAAAGGTATTATATGCTGGTTGTACGACAAAGAGTTGAAATTATTTGTGATCAAAAGGTACGACGGCATTCAATACTTTAAAAGATTATTGAGATCTCTAAACTCCCTACCGGAATGCGAGGTGAAAGAGTTAGCAAGACTGGGGCTAATTAACAGAAGTAACGATAATATGGCGAGAATTATTGAAAAGATCGTCTGGAAAGAAGCCATCAAAGACAAAAAGTTTGAACTGCTAAAGCCTCAGAAAGGAAGATTGATAGAAGATAAAGATAGGGGAATGAGGGCTGACGGAAAACCATGGATGGTTATGAAGTATAAACCAGTCCGACATCTGAAGGAAGTACCAATGAGAGTCATGCCCAAGAATGTCCTAACAGATCTGAAATGGTGGTATGTGGATTGCGAGACAGCTGAGGCGGTTATGGAAGATGAGGACGAACAAGAAGTTCTTCGGGTTTATGACCCGATGCATCTTGTTAATCTATCGCAGGCTGATCTGGAAGTGCTGAACAACAAGAAGATCTTCTACATTCCTGCTTGGAAGGATCAAGCGAGGAAATATCAAGGAGTTGTGTCGGTTTGTGTGAGAGAAGGGGCGCACGCGTGAAAGTGCAAGATTACAAGACTCAGAGATCAAGATATGAAGCTACTGCCAAGGGGGAGTCTGTTGGTACATGTTTGTCAGTAGTTCATAGTCTAGTATTTGTTATCGAGTCTGTAATATAGTTAATGGTTTGTTTATGTTTTGTTTTGTAAACTAGCGAAGTTATCAGCAAGTTCGCTATGGCGAACTTGCTGATTTAGCGAGGTTACTGACAACTTCGCCAGTGGCGAAGTTGTCGTGTTTAAATACACTGTTTCAGCCGAAACAGAAGAGGACGTGAGTTAGGGTTTTTGGTTACGCTTTGTTTCGTTTTGTTCTCTGTAACAGTGACTTACTGTCACGTGTTTAGTTATTCAATATAACGTATTTACCTTATAGCTCGTGTTCATTGTTCGTGTATTCAATCTCTACAATATCTACACTCGTACCTATATACGCAGGGATTCCGCACCTGCGTTGTTAGAGATTTCCCGTGTACGATCCGCGTTCAGGGACCTACATCAACACAATATAAGGTATCATATGTTGTTGCGGATATTTCATAGATTTTCCTATGTCAAAAGTGATTGCCTCGTCATTGACCCTAAGAGTGAGTTTGCCGGTGCAAACATCAATGATAGCCTTTGCGGTGGCTAAAAAGGGTCTTCCTAAAATTAGAGGTACACTTTTGTCTTCCTCCATGTCTAGAATCACAAAATCTACTGGGAAAACGAACTTGTCAATTTTGACAAGCATGTTTTCAACAATGCCACGAGGATATTTAACGGATCGGTCAACTAACTGAATGCTCATGCGGGTGGGCTTTGGTTCTCCTATCCTTAGTTTTGCAAAAACCCCATAAGGCATCAAATTAATACTAGCTCCTAGGTCAGCCAGGGCATTGCTAATAGATATATTTCCTATGAGACAAGGAGTAGTAAAGCTCCCTGGATCGGTCATTTTTGTCGGTAGCTTGCTTTGGAGGACAACTGAACATTCTTCACTTAGGGTGACATGCGAGAGTTCCTCCAGCTTACTTTTGTTTGTCAGCACTTCTTTGATAAACTTGGCGTATTTTGGCATTTGAGCGATAGCTTCGACAAAAGGGATGTTGATATGGAGTTGCTTAAAAATTTCTAGAAACTTCCCATACTGGGCTTCCAATCGCTCCTGCTTCAGTCTTCCAGGGTATGGAATAGGCGGAACATAGGTTCGGACTGGTTCCTTAGGCTGTACTGTGCTTGTTGGGGTCAATCTTTCCTGCGTTTCATCAGGAGACTTTTTCTCCAAAGTTGGTGGAACAACAGTGGTTGTACCACTCCTGAGTGTGATGGCGTTAGCGGTCGCATTCGGGTTGGTGATTGTATTGCTTGGAAGAGTGCCAGGTGGTCTTTCGAATAACTGTCAGGCAATTTGTCCGATTTGGGTTTCTAGGTTCTAAAGCGATGCTTGTTGACTTTTGAGATCGGCTTCATGTTTTAATAATACTCCGCTGATATCAACAGCTCTTGAGTCAGATTTCTTCTCTGCTTCATTTTTTTTGGTCATCAATTGGGTTAGCATTTCTTCGATCTTCGAGTAGCTTGGGTTTTGATGGCTACTAGAACTTTGATCTTGAAATTGAGGTTTAGGTTGGAAGGGTTGATTCATAGGTCTCTTTTCGAATCCGGATAAAGGTTGAGTGTTACCTCCGTCTTTCCAGCTGAAATTCGGGTGGTTTCTCCATCCTGGATTGTAGTTATTGCTGAAAGCGTTGTTCTGTTGAGCGATGAAATCGACTTCTTCCATGGCCACAATGACTTGTTTACAGTCACTCGTCTTATGACTTCCTCCACAGGTGTAACAGGTGAGTCTGGTTTTTGATAGTTCGGCTTGAAGTTGTTCGAATTTTTTAGAAAGAGCTTCAAGCTGTGCTGTGACAAGAGTGTTGGAGTCTACGTGGTGTATTCCTTTATGGGTAGGTGTAGATCTTGGTGGGTTGTAGGCGAAACTCTTCTTCGCGGCTTTCTCCAGGACTTCAAATGCTTCGTTAGGTGATTTGGATCCCAGGTCTCCACCAGCGATCTGGTCGATGGCCTGTTTGTTTTGACTGGATTGTGCGTCAAAGAAAGTTTGGACTTGTAACCACAAGCTCAGTCCATGATGTGGGCATCTTCTCAGAAGACTTTTATATCTTTCCCATGTTGCGTGTAGCGATTCATCATCATCGGTCCGGAATCCGGTAATGCTGGCTCGGTATTTGGCAGTTTTGTCAGGAGGAAATAATTTGAGGAGAAACTGTTCAACCATCTGGTCCCAAGTGGTGATGGAACCAAAGGAAAGGGATTTTATCCATTCTAAGGCTTGGCCCCTTAGAGAGAAAGGAAAAAGTTTGAGTTTGATTTGATCGTCTGAACAGTTTTGGATTTTAAAAGTTTCGCAGATTCGTAGAAATCGAGATATGTGAGAAAGAGGGTCTTCGTCGAGGAGACCATGAAATTGAACTATATTTTCCACCATATGAATGGTGCTTGATTTTATTTCGAAATTTTCGGTGATTTCGGGTGGAGCCACTCCATTGCCATAGCCTTCGAGAGATGGCTTGGCATACTGGCTCATGTTCGGCTCATTGTTCTGGACCGCCATCATTTCTTCGGTTTGATTTTCTCCTGATGCGGTGGCGTCTACTGATTCGTCTTTGATTGCTTCTGCGGTTTCTGTAATCCGTTTACGAGTTCGTCGACGAAAGAGTCGTTCCGATTCAGATATTGGAGAAACAAGCTCACGCTCAAATGTAGAGGACATACATGAGGTTAAATCAAAATTACACAAAAGTAAAAGTTAGTTAAAGTTAGTCTAAGTTGAAATATAAGTTACGCTAAGCTATTTTAAACTAACTATGTTCTAAATTAATTAAGCTAAAGTAAAGTAAGGTAACTAAAGGTAAAAAGTAGGCTAGCCGTAAAATTATGTATTTTAGTATTTAGTAAAAAAAATAAAGATAAAATAAAATAGAAGTTGAAAATTTGTACAATTATAAACAATGATTAAATTAAAACTTGGATCGTTCTTAGAAACGTACCGTGTCCCCGGCAACGGCGCCAAAAACTTTGATGTGTGCGTGCTAGTGGTATAAAATATGAAAGGTTGGATGATTTGCTTTTGCACAAGATCGTGTTTTAAATTTATAAAAGTGATTTCTACAAAGACTAAACACACACAAAATAGGCAAGTGTACCTATCGTATATGTAGAATAATATTGGTAAGAACCAAGTATCGATCCGTGGACACAAAGGTTTCTAATAATAAATCGTTGTTTTACTTCAATCGGAGGTTTTAATCATTTTGGGGTTGATTTTTAAACTTTTTATAAAATATAAATACTTATATATATATAATATATAGGTGACCGAGACAAGATATTCTAAACGAGTTGTTCAATTATGCGAAAGTTACCATCTAAGATCAAGAATCCACTCCATTTTAGCATTGATAAATTAATATGTAGACATGTGATAAACTTGCCGTAGCAATATATGATAGATAGCTCCTTAAGCCTTAGGTGAGCATCTTCGGCACTAAGGAGATGGTATGCGCATTTTAAAGTCCACCCTTTCCTAATGTCATACCATCTCAATGATGTCGATTTGAGTTGACAAGTAGTTTCGTAAAGTAGAAAGATTAGGATTGACTTCGATTTCTCAAATACCAATTCTAACAACTTCGGGTGGTTGTAGTTCATCACACAACCTCCCCTTGGTTGATTTATGTAGGTTATAATTACACGTTCCGTTAACATATGGTTTCTTTAACTAATTTGATATCCTAAGCAAAGCCATTTTCGGATTACCAAGGTTTAGAAAAATACACCATAACTTATATCTCATCATTTCTAAGTACAATATAAGGATCCATGTTTCGATAATGTATCAAAGTATTTCTATCTTTCAAGAACATGAATCGATCATGAACGATGGCCAAAGATATTGACAATCACTAACTTTGATTTAGTGATTTAAGATGGTGAAACATTTCTCATCAAAAGATAATTGTAATATAACCGTGTACTTTACTATACTACATCACATGTCTTGGTTAATTATCAAGTAAAACAAAGCTTCTTCATAGATTTTAGATGGTAAAAGGAGTTTAGCTCATAATGAGCATAGTGATAAACATTAAGATGATTGATAATAACAAATACATGATTAAACTTGGAACAATCTAACCAAATGTAGACGAATCATTCTTCTTAATGATGGTAATGATGGTTGATGATGATGATTAGTGGTGATGACCTCCAAACCTTCAAACTCTTCACTAGATCTTCAAATTGAGTGTTAGTGTGTGTTTTTATAAGTGAAAACCAGAGAGAATTCTTTTCAAGGCACACCAAATGAATGCAACATGAGCCACTATTTATAGGCATTCTGGATGGTGAGGCACGGCCCCGTGCTTGATGAGCACGCCCCCGTGCATTTTTATGACATGTGCCAGATTTGTTTTGTCTTTTCTGTGACGTGGCCACGGCCCCGTGATTTTTAGTGACATGTGCTCAATTCTTCTTTGTCTTTTCTGTGTTCTCGTCCACGGCCCCGTGCATGATGAGCACGGCCCCGTGATTTTTAGTGACATGTGCTCAATTCTTCTTTGTCTTTTCTGTGTTCTCGTCCACGGCCCCGTGCATGATGAGCACGGCCCCGTGCTTTTGCTTCCAGATTTTGTGTTTTCTTGTGTCAGAAGCATGGGTGTGTTTCTTGAGGCATGGAGGCGTGTTTCTTTGTTTTCTTGTGTTTTCTTCTGTTTTTCTTCGTCTTTTTGCTTGTTTCTTCGTTTGAGGCTTGGTTTCACCTGAAATTATGTTTTATTATGATAAGTAGTCTTTTATGCTATGTTATTGAATAGAAATTGCAGTTTTTAGAGATTATTTGATGCCGAAAAGATGTATATTTATATGTACATCACATGCACATGAACAATAACAATATATGTCATTAAACAACCTATAAACATCAATGATACCATCATGTGCAGTGGTTGAAGAGGTAGGTCCCAGCAGAGCCCAGTTGGACCCGCAAGACTCACCTCAAAGAGGGACGTCTGCGCAGTTGAACCCACAAGACTCACCTTCTACAGGGACGTCTGCGCAAAGGCTAAACTCGCAAGACTCACCTTAAAGAGACGTCTGCGCAGAAACCAACTGGATCCGCAGGACCCACCATGCTCAGAGACGTGACGTCCTTACGCGCAGTAAGCAAGCTGTTCCCGCAGGAAAAGCCTCCCAATGGTCGACGTACTCCGCCTGTTCCCGCAGCAACGGATACTAGCCATCAGGGAAGGCTACCCGCGCAGCAAGGCTACACGCACAAGGCACTTAACTCTTAAATAATTCAGTAATGTCACCTGAAGAAGGAGTGAGCAAGCCGGGAACACTCCCGCACAAAGCCGGGAACACTCCCGCACAAATGAGCCAGTCCGTACGATACTGGAGGATCTTTTGTACTGTACCTGACGAGGTATGGACAAAAGATCTGACCAAAGATACGACAGCTCACTGACAACAGTATGACGAGCAGCACGCTCTTGTACTGTATGTCACTATCAGCCGCTGCCTACTCACCAACCTGTCGGAGGACGTGCATAGCCTGCAGTTGGTGGAACAGGAATAGTACACAGCCGGCCTGGTCACTATCAGCCGCTGCCTACCCACCAACCACCAGCATGGCACGTGCGTAGCCCACAGTTGGCAGAACAGGAATACTATTCAGCCGGCTGTACCTGCTTGGAAACCTACCTTCGGCTATAAATACTCCAACACCTTGGAATGGTATGGACACATTACATTACCTTATCACATCTTATCTTTTCTAGCAATCTGTTAATATACACTTATATTCAAGAGCAATCTAGTCTGATTCTCACGCCGGAGGGTGGTCACAAGGAGGTACCCCCCCCCTTCTAAGTGACGAGCTCACGGTGTCTGTTTTGCAGGTCACCAGAAGAACCATCTTTGCCGGACATAACCCCTCGTGGGAAACATCTATTTAACCCCCAGATTATCCGTAATCTGCCCGGGGTCAATTAGTGTTTCTTCATTGGCGCCATCCGTGCATAAAATCTAGAACTAATTCTCAGTTTTTTCAAAACCTCCGAAAAAATGGTTAACGTTACTCAGGTCCCCAGGCCAGGGAGTAACCAAGAAACCCCGGTAACCACAACCCCAGCTACTGGGGGGAACACCGGCGAATACACACATTTTACGAACACTACCCCGGTTACCCAAGCCGGGGCAAGTGCAGTAAATTTTACGAACACTACCCCGGTTACCCGAGCCGGGGCAAGTGCAGTAAACAATCCTCCCCTGTGATTCATTGATACCCAGGTGGAAAGACAACAGACGAGGCCCCCCCGCCAAACACTTGAACAAGTTAAAGCGTGGGCGGAAAAACGTCAAAGGGAATTCCAAGCTGAGTTGGATGAACGCTTACGTTCACTCCAACAGGCTGACGAATTCGGAAGCACTCGACAACAACTCAACATGAGCAATAAGTGCGAGTACTTGGACGATGATTCGGAGGAATCCGACACCGACGTAAAGCCTCGCCATAGGGCGAAAGGGAAGCGTAAGGACACGGACTTCCAACCGAGAAGGAATTTGGGAGAAACTTTCAAACCAAAAAACGCGGGTAGAAACCCACGTGACTTCTCCAAAGCTTTTAGACCAACTGTTGCAAATGCGGGAACGTCCAAGTTTGCAAGGGACATTGCGGAAGCAATCGCCCCGAAGAGTGCCAAGCAGATGCCCAACATCGGCACTTATGATGGTATATCCGACCCAGACGATCATTTGAACAGATTCATAGCGGGGGCAACCGTCAGCAATTGGACGGAACCCACGTTGTGTTATATGTTCCAGATGACGCTAGTTGGAGCGGCTAGAGCGTGGTTTGACCGTCTACCGGTCCACCACATCTATGATTGGGCAGACTTCCAACAGAAGTTTAGCCAACACTTCAGCCAACAAAGAAAGTATACCGAATAGCAATGGACAATCCTCAATTGCATTCGAGAGGAAGATGAATCTTTGCTAGACTTCATCACTCGCTTCAACTCAAAGAAGCTAAGTCTGGGTAATATTAGCGAAGATCTTGTTCGCGCTGCTTTCATCCAGGGCACAAAAGACCCAGAGCTCATCCGCACCTTAACGGGTAAAGATGACATGCCATCCACATGTGATGCCATCATGACAGCAGCTAAACGCTTCGCGGAAACGGAAAAGCAACTGGGTAGAGATCTTCCCCAGAGCACAAACCTCTACACCCAGAAAACAAGAGAAAACAATGTCCTTACCGCCCGATTAAACAAAAAGAGGAAGCTAGGCATTTGGCAGTCAAAGGTAAACTTTGACACCTCATCCGGCTCGCACCCTCGGTTGGGCGGAAAAGATAACATGCCGTCGTCAAACCGGAACTCCAGATGGACGCCACTCACCAAAAGCGTCACCGAGATATTCGACACCGAGAGACTCTCATGGCCAAAGGCTCCAATAATCTGAGAGCGTCACAACGCTGATCAGAGCAAATTCTGTGACTTCCACAGGACAAGAGGCCACAACACCGAGGAATGCGTAGACTTGAAGGACATCGTCGAAGCATTTGTCAGAGATGGGACGCTCACGCACCTCGTGGCGTAATGAACGCTGAGCAGGCTAATGCGTGTAGAACCCCAGTTGGGGAAAACACGAATAAAACTGCAGCTTCAATGTCGGAGACTACATACTGCGTAAACAACGAGATTCCGAACCAAGTGCATATCGGCTCGAAAGGCTCGATGACTCTCCCAAGAACATGGAAGGGAGCTCAATTACACAGTCTGCATGTAGATCAATTCCAAACTTGTAAAAGAAAAGGCCCAGAGCCACTTCTAATGGAAATGATTCTCCTTATCACATTGACGCTGATGGTCTTACATTTATACTTAATGAACTTTCCACACTGATATGCCGGTCTTCACCGCATACATAAGTGGGAAAACAAGTCGTTGCATGTGGAAGGCGGCAAAACCCGCATAAACACAAAACGACAAATTTTTAAAGAAAATATAAGGAAAGCCTTCACGCAGGTCAGTCATAGGTAAAGTTTAATCATCCTACTAAATGAAAGTGCCGGTCCTAACCGCACAAATCATGATAGAGGACACCCAACTAACCTATTGACAACCGCGCGTCGAACGGTTAATTTATTCAAAACACTGATATGCCGGTTTTCACCGCATAAATAAGTGTGAAGAAATCGTTGCGTGTGGAAGGCGGCAAAACCCGCATAAACACAAAAAACGGCAAACCTTCACGCAGGTCAGTCATAGGTGAAGTTCGGTCATCCCACTAAATGAAAGTGCCGGGCCTAACCGCACAAATCATGATAGAGGAAACTGAACTTTAACCTATTGACAACCGCGCGTCGAACGGTTAACTTATTCAGAACACTTAGAAAATATCTTCAAGGAAAAAATGAGGAAAACCTCCACGCAGGTCAGATATAGGTAAAGTTTAGCCATCCTACTAAGTGCAAGTGACGGTCTTACCCGCACAATCACGAAAGAGGAAGCAAAACTTTAACCTATTATCTGCCACGTTGATAGGTTAACTTATTCAAAGTACTTAAGAAATTGCTAAGTTAAACTAAAGTATGCACAAGCAAATCATATATTGATTATGCGGCAAAACAAGTGCCAAATTAAACTATAATATGCATGAGCAAGTCGTATAACGTTTATAAAGCAAGAGTGACGGTCCTACCCGCACAAAAGATTTACATTCCATAAAAATTCAAGTATTACAAGAATGGCCAGGTATCTACCCGCCTACAAGAGTATAAATCTATACAAAAACATAAACCTATCCTAACAGTGGGAAGGGATCTAAAGGTTCAAGCTTCAGGACCACTCCCTCCAAACCCACTTGTACCCGCACCATCAGTTGGCTGTGGCGGTTCAAGGAAGGTCTTGAGAATGGTTAACCCATCATCAGCAGCAGCAACTTCGTTCACCTTCTCCACCACTGGATGCGGGAATGCAGCATACTGGTTCACTGCTTGGTCATAAGCAGCTTCAGTATCCACATCATATAAAGGGAAGTTGGAAGGCGGGATGCCCTTCTCAACGAACCCTAGACCAAGCAGGAAGCCAGCCTTTTCCCCATCCTCATGAGAAGCGTTGAGGGCTGCGCTCATGGCATCGTCATATGATGTGTCCGTGAAGACCCGATGCACAACCTACAAAACAAAAATACAAGTATCAAAACCTTTTCTAAGTATAAAGAAAAGCGTGAAGACATTGTGAAGCTAAGCTTACCTGCGACAACGCTTCTCGTAGAAGCCATTCCTTGGTAACCAGAGCCTCCTGGAGGGCAGCTTGAGCTTGGTTACGGGCGCGTTCGGCTTCACTTTTGTTAATGTTGGCAAGCAACACTTCCTTAGCAGCAGCCTCTTCAACGCCCTTTAGCTTACGCTCAGTATGGTCAAGCATACCTAGAGGTGCACAAATCGGTTTTTTTTAAAAAACCGGTTCGGTTATTAACCGGATCGGTTTTTTTCGTCCAGGAAAAACACCGGTTCGGTTAATAACCGGACCGGTTAATAACCGGTTTTTGTGTATGAAAACCATAACCGGTCAAACCGGTTAGGACCGGTTTAGGAACCGGTTAGAACCGGTTAATAAACCGGTTTTTTTATTAACCGGTTTTTTAATAACCGGTCTAACCGGTTAACCGGTTTTTTTTTTTTTTTTTTTTTTTAAATAACCATTATTTTTTCACAGTATAAACAAACCGGTAACTACAAGGCAAAACGGACTGACTCCATTCTTTGCTTTCGTTGTTAGGGTTCTTTGCTTGGAAGATTAAAAACACATAACTTTCATTTATAGCTTTTACATTAAAAATACAAACATTAAATCGTTATCGCATATTCGTAACTCAAAAATACAAACATTAAAGAATGCTTAGACACGATTACATTAACAACTTGCTGTTTCTTACTCATTATTTTCCTCGCTACCCGATCCCAAGCTATTCCTTAGGTAATCGTCGTACGCGGCTTCTTCATCGGTCATTGGTTGAGTGTGTCCTTGATTGACCTCGTCTTCATACAAGCCCGCCTCATAGTCCATTTCCCCCTCGAGTGAGCGTTGATGTTGTGCCATATCTAAAGAGTCCAAGTAATCCTTGTAGCAAATAGACATCTCTACAGCTGGTGGAGTGAGTCGAGTCCTCCTAATCGATATAACCCTGCCAGAAACAGAAAAAGCAGACTCCGAAGCTACCGTGGAAGCTTGGACCGTTAGTAAATCTTTGGCCATGGCGGCGAGGATCGGAAACTCATCCTCCTTACCTCTCCACCAAGCCAGCAAATCAAAACTTCTAAATTCATCTGGAGTCATGTGTTTCACAAAGTTGGTACCACCATACCTTCCAAGTTCACTGCTTGGGGTGTTTACCTTTTGACGTTTACCGGCGTCTTCCCAAATCATGTAGTACATCCCCATTTCAAGGTCGGTTTGGGATTGGGATTGGGCAACAGCTCTTAACGAGTCATGAATTTGGGAAGACGACCCGTATTTTGTAAGGTAAACATCATACATGTTAGACAAGGTGGTGTTGAAAGCATTCTTTAAAGTTTGGTTATAATAGGGGTTTTGATCGTCGTTTAACTCTAGCTCATCACAAATTTTTTCTATTAAAGCTTCAACACCACCAACATTTATGCAAGGGTTTAACGCAGCAGCACATGTCAAAACAGCGGGTAGTTGTTGAAAATATTTTCTAAATTTTTCTTTCATTTTTACACCCATATCAAAATAAGGTGCACCCCTACAATGAAGTTCACTCAACTTTGTGCACATGACAGCAATTTTTGGTAAAGCAATGGGGCTTGTTGGATAGTAAACCCCGGATAAACTAGTTGTGCAAGATTTAAAAATTTGAAGGACCTCCGTAACGATCTCAATCAATAACCAGTTTCTAGGATCGTACGGTGCACATTTACCCCTACTTGACATTATTTGATGAAACGCAATTAGTGATTCTTTTTGTTGGATGGCTTTCTCAAACATATCACAAGTCGAGTTCCATCTTGTTGGACAATCCCAATTGGGCCCCAACCATTGACAATTAGCTTCATCACAAAATTTTTTGTATCTTGAAAACGTTTTATTGTTGCTAAAAACATCTCGTAACATTCTTTTAAAATTGTTTCTTTGCGTTTCGATCACGTTTAACCCATCTTGCACGGCCAAGTTGATAATATGTGCAATGCATCGGCTATGAAAAAACGCTCCATCACAAATAGGTTTATACTTTAATTTTAAATGGCCAACCGCGGCCGTATTGTTGGACGCGTTATCAAACGAAATTGAAAAGATTTTATGTTCAATCTTGTATTGTCGAATGACTTTATCCAAGAGTTTAAAAATATTTCTACCCGTGTGCGGGTAATCAAACAATTGAAACGCAACGGTTCGTTTCATCATTTGCCACGACTCGGGGTCAACCCAATGAGCCGTCACACAAATGTATGAGTCGGGCGAACCATTAGGTACCGACCACACATCCGTTGTTAAGTTTACACCAGTTTGTAAGTTTGAAAAGTATGAAATTAGTTCGGATTTAGCGTTTTTCCAAGCTTTAAGACAATCTCTTCTAAGGGTCGAACGACTTACGTGTTGGTAGCGTGGTTGAACATACTTTTGCATCATCTCCGTGAATTGAGGGTTGTCGAAGTGGTTGAAAGGAAGTGTATTTTGAATCACAAAGTTTGAAAACTGTTGACGTACCGCTTCAAGGTCGTACGTAAACACCGTTCCTTGATTCGTCATCTCCGGCTGCGAACTACTTCCCGATTCGTCCTTCAAGGCCTTGCAAAAGGGCCTTTGTACATGCGCTTTTAAAGAGGAGTTTGCATCTTTGCCATAAAACTTCAAACAATGTTTGCATCGAGCTTTTTGGCTACCGTTAGACATTTCGCATAGGTCGAAATGTTGCCAAACATCTTGGCTTCGTTTCGTGGGGATGACCCGAACGACCGTTTCTCCCGTGTTCGAGGCACCCATGTTGACGGATGAAGCAGCACTTTGGGAGGCCATGATAATCGACTACGAAATAAGAGCGTATGGAGTGGTAATGTGGTATAATTGAGCGTGAGATAACAAAATAATCGCGTATGTAATAAACGTTTAGAGCGTTTGGAGTTGTATAATCGAGTGTGATCTAACCAATACCCAACCTAAGCTATATATAGATGTTTGTGGGGGGTAAAATGGGGAAAAAAACGGTCAAAAAATAAAAAAAACGGCTATATGGCCGTTACTCAACGGGAAAAAACCGGTTTTTAACCGGTTAACCGGTTTTTTTATAACGGTCAAAAACCGGAAACCGGTTTTGGCTCCAAATTGTGTAACCGATATATAAACCGCCGGTTTGTAAACCGGTCAAACCGGTTTACAAAAAACCGGTTTTCTTAAAAACCGGTTTCCGGTTTAAACCGGCAAACCGGTTCGAGGACCGGTTTTTTTGACCACCTCTAAGCATACCCCTCTGGTCCAAGATTTCTTGAAGCTTCTTGGCGTCTTCCATGGCCAAGGCGTCATGAGCCTGCTGGAGCCTCTCTAATTTGGCTTTGAGCTCCTCATTCTCGGTGCGTAGAGGCTCAGCAACAGCTTCAGCCCTGGTGGCCCTCTCAGTTGCGTTCCGAGCGGTTTCCTTAGCTAACCGAAGCTGTTCGTTAACAGCTTGGGCAGCCTTGGAACGGGCCTCGAGACGGGCCTGAACTTCAACCTCAAGGGCCTTGAAGGCCTTCTCCTTCTCCGCAGCAACGGCGGAGAGCCTCCTGTTTTCCTCCCGGACAGCCCGCGCCTGAGCTACTTCTTGGATACGAGCTGCTTTTAACTTGTCGTTTTCACGACAAAGCAGCTCGACGCGCGGCTGCATCCGGGCAAGGAGAATTCGAAGCTCGTTTGTCAGCCTACCCTCCTGGTAGCTTGACATAGCTTCTCCCAGTGCACCACTCGACGCAGTCCACAGCCGTCCGAAGGGTGGTTCCCCGACGGATGTTCCACCGCGGAACAAACACCTCATTCGAATCCGACACTGCAAATACAAAAAGCAGTTAGGAAAAGATGATAAAAAAAAAACATAACAGGCCAAAATAACCCTACGCACCTGTAGGGTCGACGACAGGCCTGTAGCCGCCAAACCCATCACCCGAACCTAACGGATATCCATCCAAGAGGTCAGGCAGATGGGAAGGAGGCAGAGATTGGCTAGACGCCCCAACCCCAAACATACCTGCTGAACCGGCCGGGGGCGAGGTGGTCGCCGGTGCCGGAGGCGCGGTTGAAGCCGCCGTCGTAGGAACCAACAGAGGTGAACTCATCGGAGGTGAACTCACAACCGTGGTCGCCGCTGCGGAAGAGCCCGCAGAAAAACTCACCGCCGGCTCAGTGAAGGAATCAGTGAATATGGCACTGACAGCCAGCGGAGACGACGTCACAGTTGGAACAGTTGCCTCAACCGAGTGAGCAACTGAACCAACACGTGAAGCAGGCGCAGCCGCCTGGGTCATCGCCTCGGGTAGGTTGACCAAACCTACCGTCATGGGTCCAGAAGTGCTCCTCCCCGCTCCACCCTGGAATGCGGTTGCATCCACGCCTGCATGAAGACAACATATTTAAATATAATGGCGGAAAGATATGAAGTTAAAGTTAAAGTTTACACTTACGAATCCTCTTGAGCTTGAAGGTGCGAATAGGCGGGGACGAACCCGATGGAGCCGGCCTCTTCACGCAGGTCACCGTCGTTGTACTAGACTGCCCGGAGGTGACAGCTGTCTCAACCTCCGGAACAGTGGTCTCATCACCACCAGGGTTCCCCGCCACCTCTTCACTCTCGGTCTCCGACTCTGACCGATTCCCCTGATCGGCAGTGGAGGCAACCTTCGCTTTGCCCTTCCCGCCGGCAGCCTTCTTCTTCCTCGCCAAGAAAGGACCATCTGCGGATTCCTCATCAGAAGATGACAAAATTAGAAGAATTCCCGCAGAGGTTTGAGCATTGAGAGGGAGAGGGTCAAAAAGTTCTTTACCTGGCCGCCTGGCGCTCAGGATCTCGTGGCCTGGCGGGTAGACCTCCACGAACCGATCTGCCGTTTGCTCAAGGATGGGCAACTCGTTCTCATCTAGAGCACGAGTACCGATCCGAGCGGGACCATCACTCTCCCGCGGCTGCAGGAGAGACTGCAAGTCGTTTCCCTCTGAAAACAAAAAGAAAAAACGGTTAGAACAAAAACCCTAAATTAACGGATAATATGAAGCATACCGTAAGGGACAGAGTTCAAACCATATTCGAGGACGATGGGAATCTGTGACGCCTTCTTCCACACCCGGCTCATCCCGAGCATCACCATCCCGGACTCCGCAAAGCGGTAAACCGGAGACTGGATCCGGGAAACCTTGGAGAACCATTCCGCCTCCTGGTAGTTGGAGGCGTGAAGGTTCGAGAGAGCTCTCCCGTTCTTGAACGTCATCGCTATGGGGACGACGCGAGCGGAGATATAGAAGAACTCCCGCTTCCAAGATAGAAGACTGCGCTCGGTAGCGCAGATCTTCAAACCCTTGATCCGATTGACCAAGGTATACCACCCCTGGATGCACCTCCAGGAATAGAAGGTCATCAGGCGGTCAACATGGGGCTCAACACCCAGAATGAGACACACCCACTCGAAATGGCGGATCTTGGCGATCGCCATTGGGTGTACCTCAGTCAGATGCACACCGTGTCTCTCCAGAACACGGTATACAAACTTCGTCAATGGGAACCTGAGATTCCCATAGACGAAGAATGCAGCGTACACCCCTATCTTGCCCTTGGGGGCATCGTACACCGCCTGATGAGGTGCAGGAAACTCAGGCTCGAAAGGCTCGAGCATGAACTTCCTGACGACGTACTGATAGAGGTCGACCGGAAGAGCACACTGACACTCGCCAGCAGTACTCTTGTCATCCTTGTCCGACGTGGACGACGGATTCTCGAGGTATACATCGGACTCCTCGACAGTAACCTCAGGATCATGAGAAGACATGTTTGGGATGTAAACAAGAACGATTTCAGGAGAATGCTCGACAGAAAAGTTAAGAGTATTTGCCGGAAATCGTTTAGAAGAAGAAGAGAGGTGAAACTGTGAGTTGAGATGCAACCTCTCCTCCCTTTATATACTCATCGCAATGAATGCGATGAATTTAATGCGGAAGAGAGAGGAAAACGCTGGTGCAATGAAACTATGACACGTGGAAAAAGCAAGCTGGCAACAGCTGTTGACAGGACGCGTGCCGTAAACTTCGCGGCCACGTGCCCGAAAACTCGCGCCCACGCGCCTGAAAAAGCGTCTGGAATGACCATATACTGTCACGTCGTTATAACTTCCTGCACGTCCTGACACTGTCAGAAGAAACCGTCGGACGACGTTTCAACAGTTTGGACTGTTCTTATCCTTTCACCAACTCTTCGAATTTCAAAAAGATTCAAAAGTAAGCGGGACTATACCCCTTACCTTGTCAACCAAGTAACTATAAGACAGGTGCGAGTACAGTGTTAAGGCAAAACCCTTCACATACTTAGCACCTGCAGGGAATTGAAGCCAAGAATACCTCGGCGACCAAGTAACTATAAGACGGGTGCGGGTACAGTGTCAAGGCAAAACCCTTCACATACTTAGCATCCGCAGGGAATTGAAGCCAGGAATACCTTGGAAGTAAAGTAACTATAAGATGAGCGCGGGTACAGTGTCAAGGCGAAACCCTTCACATACCTAGCACTCCGCAGGGAATTGAAACCAAGAAGGATCTTCTGGGCCATGCTTGCGGAAACGGGAATAACATCCCCGCATAGCGGGAACGTCGAGAACTAGATTGTTTGAAGCTCCAAGATGGAATTGGTTGTTTTAACATAATTGATCACTATGTTCAAAACTACCAAAACCTCATGGAGAATCTATACAAGTGGAACTCAACGCTCCTGACTTGCGAGGAGGTTACAGACCTACCCGCATCATACCCAAAGATCAAGCAGAAAAGTCGGGAATTTCTGCACGTGACATTAGGACTTCCGCGGGAAGAATCCCCATGGAAAACCTTAAAACTAAACCCTTTTCAAAACCCTTTGCTTAAGTCCAAAAGTTCACCTCACTTATTAACAATTCATAAGAAGAACATTGGACTGGGGGACTTGAAGAGGTAGGTCCCAGCAGAGCCCAGTTGGACCCGCAAGACTCACCTCAAAGAGGGACGTCTGCGCAGTTGAACCCGGAAGACTCACCTTCAACAGGGACGTCTGCGCAAAGGCTACTCGCAAGACTCACCTTGAAGAGACGTCTGCGCAGAAACCAACTGGATCCGCATGACCCGCCATGCTCAGAGACGTAACGTCCTTACGCGCAGTACGCAAGCTGTTCCCGCAGGAAAAGCCTCCCAATGGTCGACGTACTCCGCCTGTTCCCGCAGCAACGGATACTAGCCATTAGGGAAGGCTACCCGCGCAGCAAGGCTACACGCACAAGGCACTTAACTCTTAAATAATTCAGTAATGTCACTTGAAGAAGGAGTGAGCAAGCCGGGAACACTCCCGCACAAAGCCGGGAACACTCCCGCACAAATGAGCCAGTCCGTACGATACTGGAGGATCTTTTGTACTGTACCTGACGAGGTATGGACAAAAGATCTGACCAAAGATACGACAGCTTACTGACAACAGTATGACGAGCATACAAACCACAGTAGCACATACCATACAAACCACATGTTTCAAATTACAACTGAAGCAGCACAATGTACAAGAGGTTGATGCAACATAAGTTGCAAATTGTATATATAATAAATTATTACCATATTTTACTTGATCAAAATTTATAACACAAATTTTCTTTTAATCTATAATATTTATATTTCCAAAAAAAAAACTAGCACAATATCAACTCTAAGTGCATGTGTATTTTTATTTTCTTTTATTAGAATATTATAAACTTTTAAAAGTAAAAATATATATATATATATATCAATCTTGTAAATATTTTTTTTATTTTATAAAAATAAAAATGTATAATATAATTTGAAAAGAGAGAAGAGGTTAAACGACAAACAGCTAGGTTGCTAGCTATATGTTAAGGGGTCCAGTCCAGTAGTCCTGATCCGGTCAAAATATAATTTTACTCTTTGACTTTCCAATTTCAATCGCCTGCACTCACCTCCTAGATCTGGTGACTTTCAATTCCTTCAACCCCATCTTCATTTCATACTTTCACCTTCATCTAACTTAGGGCTTTTGTAGCGGTGTAGTCTAATTACAGATCTCAACTTTCAATTCACACTTTACTTAGGATCTCTGATTTCTAGGGTTTTTTTCAATGGGTTCGATTCGTAATACAATTTATTATTGTTGTGTGTGGAATGGTGATAAGCTTTTGTATGCATATAATAATAATAATAACAATGGAAATGGAGATCAGGAAATTGAAAAGCTTGCTGCTTTGTGTTTGGAGAAATCACCTGCTTATCACAAATGGTACTTTCAAACCATGTTTAATAAATCTTTCGGGTTTTTAATGGACGACGGGTTCGTTTATTTTGCGATTTTTGATGAGAGTGTTGGGAGTCCGAGGAATTTAGCGTTTTTGGAGCGGGTTCGCGACGCGTTCAAGAAGGCTGCGAAAAAGGGGTCGAAGAGGATCTTGTCAAACCCCAATTCACCTGCTTTGCAAGAGCAGTTGCTTCCGGTTATTAAAGTGTTGATCGCGTCTTTAGAGACAGACGCGGCGTCTTATAATGACGGGTTGTCTCCTTCGCCGACTGGGAATGATAGCAATGGGCAGGTTGATGGGGCGTCTACGAAAGCGCCTTTGTTGGGGAAAGCTAGTAAGCAAGATAAGAGAAAGACGAGGGATCATGTGATTTCGGTTAGGGAAAATGGGGTGATTGAGGAACATAGGAAGTCTGATGGTAAACCGGGTAGTAAGGTGGATTCTTCGGGTCGGGATTTGACGGGTCAAGACGGGTTGGTGACGGGTATGTCTTTGACAAAAGAAGTGAGTTTGATAACTAGATCGGGTGCTCAAACCGTGAGAAATAAGTGGTGTCGTCAAGTTCGTATTGTTCTTGCGATTGATGTTGCTATTTGTTTGACACTGTTTATTGTTTGGTTAGTGGTGTGTCGTGGAACCTCGTGTATTCGTTAAGAACCGTAAGAGAGATGCGTGTCGTTGTTCTTTGAATGAATTTCGTTGCGATGGTATATGGAAGCTGCACGTGATTCCGGATTTGAGATTCAAATATGGTGAGGTATTGGCTCCTGATTATTGTTCATAACAGCTTTGTTGTTTTAAACATTTTTGTACATTGTTTTTTTTTTTCAAAAATCTATTTAATGTACATTATTTTGTTGAGAAAACCCAAGTTGCTTTATTTACAGTATATGATATCATGTTGATGTTTGACAACATAGTACTTTGCTTTTGTGCCATTTGACTGTGAGATAACACAGCAATTTGAGACTGAGTGTGTTGATGTGCTGAGGTGGTATTTCAAACAAGATTTTCAGTTTTTCAATGTTAATTTGTAACTTTTTTTTCAAGTAGGTGACCCACCACCAACAACATTATATCCACCTTTAACTTTTTATTGGTTTGTTAAAGAGAAATATTGACAAATCAGCATCATCACCAACTCCCACAGCAACATCATATGGTCACATCATTATCCACAAAATTGTTTAAAAACAACCGGCAAAACTAAGATGATAAATCATTAAAGTTGATCCCAGTTTAAAGCAGCTCGTTTTGACCCGAACCCAGTTTGCCTCGTTACCCACATAACATTGTGAAGTGTACATTGGACTTAACTCAAAAAACAAAATTGAGAAAATAATATTCCAATGAGTGGCATCAATCAAAGTTTTTTTTTTTTAAAATCTGAGTTTTATATCTAGTTTAGTGGTCAGGATCCTTGTATAGAAAAGCCATCAACAAGGCATTTTTTTCTAACATCTCGCATGGAACTCTGAAGCAAAGATGGATCACTTGTGATAATGGCATCTACATTTTCAGTTAACATTTTGTGCATAGCTGCCTCTTCATCGACAGTCCATGCATATATTTTCTTCTTCATCCTGCCAATTATATAAACATGTATTACAATCCTGTATATTGCTTCGGTTTCCTGGTTTCATGAGCTACAAATAAAGTATACCTGTGCAGAATTTTGACAGCAGACTCATCAACCAGACCGTGGTAAATTCCAACAACATCAGCAGCTCTCATCCGCACCAATTTTGTTCTAACCCCAGTAGAAAAATTCATCATAACAATGTAACCCACCTAAAAAAACCCCACATTACCCTGTATTTTAGGAGGATTTCGAATGACACAGAAGTTATTAAGTGATAGTTACAATGGATGGATATGATCTTACTGTCATGTCTGATGACTGTAAAACTACATCCAACACTAAGTTGTCGCTTTTAGCCCATATAACACAGTTCTTGCATCGTGTCTTCTTGACCTGAAATTATAACACAGTTCTTACATGTTATGAACCATATGTGAACAAATTTTTAGTTTATAAAAAAGATGGAGAAATGAAGACTCACAACTGATATTAGATCATGTGCAAGTTCCTTTTCATATGACGGAGGCCCGATTTTTGCATCAACGACCACCTTCTGAACGGAGCTTGAAATCAACTGTAATAACATACCTTGTCAAAAACTTTCCTGCTTTCAGATAAAAATAAGGATCTATAATGTCGAAAAGTGAATGTACCTGGAGTGCATCTTCCATTGTAGGAATGGCTATATTATGAGAAGCAGCCAGCTCTTTTATCTACAGTAAGAAGCTAAAATATACTCTCATTCAACGATAAACTTTCATAAAAACCACAAGTAGTTAAACTTTGTTTCATTTGTAACCAAGCCTGGCAAAACGGGCAGGTGGGTCGGGTCGGGTCTGGACGAGTTTTAACAAATGGGTTGGGTTGTCGTTTTAGAAAAAAAGTATCAAAACAGGTCCACCCGCTATATTCGTTTTTTATGAAGGCCAGTGGCACGTGACGGTAGTCAGTGGTAAAATTTGAAAATATCACAGGGACATACGTGTAATTCTTTCAAGAGATTCATTTGTGCACACATAATACATTAATGGCTCATAAAAGAAAGCAAGAAAGCCTCACCTCCTTGGCACTCAGGTATCCAACCTTGGATGAACTGTTCCCAGATAATTGCTGCAAATCCCTGCCTGTTTCGTATCAGAATCAACTCTATATATATCTACCTCAGACTAATTCACATTTTGTCCTTATTTTCACATTAGAAATATATTAATCATTTTCAATCTAATAAGCAATATGGCAAAGGACTAACAGATGTACCTGTCATGAAGAGCAAGCAAGACCCCATCAGCAGAACGGGAGACATCAATCTCAATGCAGTCTACTTGAGAACGAAGAGCAATATTGTAAGCAGCCATCTGTTGAGTGAAAAATAAATGTAAAAACAATAAACTTAAAGATGAAGAGAAACTATAACAAAACTTTAGGACAGCTATCTTCCTACAAGATTGTACACACCAAGCATAATATGTACTCGTAGTAATGTAGTATGCACATCTCTTGTTATCATAGCATGCCTTAAAGTTTTTATATCAATCCAAATATAATAGAGGTAAACATATATGCACATTGGAATATAGGTACACTGTACACATACTGTATTAGGGAAGGCCTTGGAAGCATCACCGCCATGAGCACACACAAGAGGAGGATTGTTTAGCCAACTGCACTTTTTCAACTCCAGCTGCAAAGAAATAGACAACATCGTTAATATTTGAACTCTGTCAGGATAACATACTAGCCATTCCATAGATTGTATAAGCACAACATAATAGCAAAATAATGTAATGTAAAGCTTTGAAGCCTGATCTATATCTATATAACTTACATGAAGCTTAAAATTTGTATTTAATAGAGAAAAAAAACAGAGACTAAGCACCGGGCTTTGCAGCATTACAGGTTTACTTAACCTTAATGTGTTCACCCTGTAATTCGAGGTTTCATTTGTTCTCGAACATGTTGACTTGTTTTCGATGATTAATGATATCTATTTGATATCCTACTTGTTTACACATTCCAGTTTTATCCCATTGAGTATTCGTATTATGAACTCTTTCAAAACCTCAAAAATTATAAAGAAGTAGAGGTTTGAAGCATAAAACGATACAATTTATGCAGTTTCCACTTAATCCATACAACACCTTCCAAACTACAAACATTTTCTAACCGTTCTTGAGACCAGATATCAACACTTTGACCACAATAGTCAAAAGTTACAACAAGATGGGTATTGTTTATGACTTTATTCTATGAATAATCAAACATTTCTCCCCCTTTGGAATATATAAAACAACTTTAATTTCTCAAAATTTCAAATTAGTTATTGAATTTAGTCCACACTCCAAAGAGCTTTAGTGATACAGATTCATTCCGTTCACAAACTGTAACATTATCCCATCATATTGCAACCATATATCGTTTTTACTAACAAATTAAAGATGCAGTAGGGACATCCAATGTTTAAGAGCCAAGAGCTTATAACCAGCTGCAGACCAATCGCAACCTTTCTCCAGATAGTAATTAACTTTATAAACCAGTAATTACAAGTTTACAACCTATTTAAGGCCAGTGAGCACGGATTGGTTACTAGCCTCAACCAAATTAACCAATCAGTTTTCAGTTAATCGGTTCAGTTTATTTGTTTAATTTTTCGGTTAATTTCACTTAATAACCAAAATCTAAGCTGGCTAAAATTCGTACTTACAAATACATGAAATGGATGCATAAATACATGAATGAATGTATATATACATGAAATGGAGATATAAATACATGAAATAGTGGTATAAAACATGAAATGGAGGTAGAAAAGCTAGAAATACATATGAAAATATGAACGGTTCGGTTAAGTTTCCGAGGGCACAAAAAATAACGATAACCGTTTTTCAGTTAATTTCGGTTCGGTTAACGGTTGCTCATTCCTAGAGTTACCAGTTTTGCAGATCACACAAATCTAATATTAGATATTAGCAGTATAACAAACTAAACTAAATCTGAGCCCTAAATGACTCACCTACACGTGCATTTTCAAACAGAATATTATCAACATCAATCAATAGTTCAATAGCAGCATCATAAACTGTACGAACAAAATGAAATAGGATACCTGATGAAAGCGTCTGAGACTGAAGTGAAAATAAACAGGAGGAATGATAGCGATGACTGCGAGTATTGAAAGTAGGTATCGGAAGACGTACTTTCTGGTGAAGAGTACTCGGATCCTCCGATTAAGCGAATGTGATTGTATAACACCGGCACCACCACGTTGTCTTCTCCATTTGAATGGTGTTGCCATGGTGGTTAGAGAGTGTGTGTTGACGATCTGTAACTGTGATAAGTGGAATTTGGTGGTTGGTTATGATCAGTTAGTTATTCCGATCGCTAACAGAATTTAACCTAACCCCGTTCATTCACGGGTTAACAGCCGTTATTGTTAATCTTTTATATATTCTTTTTTTTACTTATGTATTTTTGTTTTGATTATTTGTGTATAATTTTTCATTTTTTAATTATTTTATGTTATCTTTTACTGTATATAGCAGTTATTATAATTTTAAGTCAACTTAAATAAACGTATTATTTGTGTAAACAGTTATAAAGTTGTTAATCGTAGCCTTAAAGATCATGATAAACAAGTCCTAGAATATATTTTACATTAATACATGAGTGCAAACGAGTTAATGTGTTAAAAGTATAATTTACAATTGATGTAACGTCACGTTAGTCTAGATGGTTTGTATGTAAGACTATGTGTTGTGGCTAGCCAACGGCTTGCGTGAGCAGGCGCCGCGCAAGCAAGGTGGATGACGCACACCACAACACCCTCGCTTCACCACTTGCCGTCGCGACTTCCGACGGGGCGTGCTCGCTTGAGCTAACGGGAAAAAAATATTGGGTTGGCTTGCGAATGGATGAACTCAGAGGCGCGAACGACAACGGGGTGAATTTCACGATGGCGCGACCGACAAAGGTTGAAGGGTTAGATTCGGTCAGTGCCTCGTAGCACAATATGATAGGATGAATCTGGATGATTGAATCCGCCAGAACACATAGTCTAAATATTCTTTATGCTTTTCAATATGTAGCACAACAAAGATTATTTTTTAATCATGATAAATGAGCCAATGCTTGAATGGTGTAGCAATAAGACTAATGTAAGTGTCAAATTCTGCTTTTTGACGCCTTGAAGGCTTGAATCACCAAAAAATTTCGAAAGGAGTCTATCAGGACAAACTACATCCACAATCTCACGCGATAAAGTGAATCATGTAATATTTTTTGGACAATTAACAAAGGGTGACGGTAAATTTAATGCGTGTGTTGAGATTGTATTCAGAATATAGCTATGATATTATCTGAGACTAGTAATTTTAATTTTTTTTAACCTTTTTGATTATAAAATTGCTCAAAAGTTGATATTTAAGCTATATATTATAGATAAATAAAAATATGCAATTTATAATCACTAACAATCTAAAATGACAATAATTACGAGAAGTGTATAATGTGCTTTATATATACCGTTTTAAATATAATGTATAAAACAGAGTTATATAACTTATATCCTATATATTTCATTATATTGATCATCTTCTATCCATTGTTTATATTTATAAGTATGCCAGACGATTAGAAAGTTTAAACACCTAAAATTACAACTAAATATTTCACTAAATAATAATTAGTTTTCATACATAATCACAAATGGCTTATTATCATGGATGTCATTAAACCAAAGACCAACCGCCAACCAGTTCATTAGTAGCTCATGATTTCTTATGAGAGGTCATGAGTTTAAGTCTCGCCTTAATATTTCGTGTTAGGTTAATCCCGGATGTCCGGACCTTTGTTATTAAAAAAAAAAAGAATAATGTATATCATTAATGGGCTTCAAAAGGCCCAGGTAAAGAAGCATCTAGGGTTTTTATTACTTGCGGTTTCAGGTAACAATCTGTTTGAACCAGAGTCTTCTTCAACCGGTGATTGCAGCAATCAATCAATCAATCTGTTGTGTACCGTTAGTAACTCCAATTTGCTACCGAGATCCATCTAATAATAATAATCATCATCATCATGAGGCCAATCTTAATGAAAGGACATGAGAGGCCTCTAACTTTCCTGAAATATAACAGAGACGGAGACCTTCTATTCTCCTGCGCTAAAGATCACACTCCCACCGTCTGGTTTGCCGACAACGGCGAACGCTTAGGCACCTACCGCGGCCACAACGGCGCCGTTTGGTGCTGCGATGTTTCAAGTATTTTTCATCATTATTTCTTTTCAGTTATTGTACCAATTCTTTTTAGTGTGTAATCACGTACAAACAGTGCAATTAGAAGTAGTTAAACTTAATTATGAATTATGCACTGGATTTGTTAGGTTGTTAGGAATGTTGTAGAACTCGATAGGAGCGAGTTAGTCGGCCGGTATGGTGGGTACTAGTGATTAATTGGATTAGTTGAATTGGAATTCTAATTTTTATATGTAATTTTCAGTTTTATATGTATAGGGGAAAGTTAACGGACAAATGAAATTAACGTGCTAATTTTTATATGTAATTTTAGTTTTATATGTATAGGCTCTATATGTATAATTCAGTTACATATGTGTGTGTGTGCGCGCGCGCATATATATAGATAAAGGATAGAATACAATAATCCTTAACGTACCTTAACGTACAAAAATACATATATTCATGAACTTGATCCTTGAAATCAAATCACAAAATCTCGGAATCATCAATACATACCCAATTAATCATCAATTCACCGAAAAAAACAGATTTGGATCGTTAATCGATCGATTTTTTTACTTTTCTTCACGAAACTCGTTTTGAGCGTATTATATTTTTTATGAGCGTTTTTTGTATTTTGGCTTTGAGCGTTTTTGTATTTTGGCTTTCGACGTTTTGTTTTTGCCTTTGAGCGTGATTCGTGTACCTTAAGGTACGTTAAGGATTATTGTACGTGAACCCGACTCTCTCTCTCTCTCTTTATATATATACACACACGCGCGCGCGCGCGCACACACACGTGTCTTTATATGTAATTTACAAAGGTTGGCTGGAATTTACAAAATTTGTCCGGGATCTGGTTCGATTAGACCTAACTAGGGGTAATTTGTCCGATTAGTTAAAAATTAGTCAGTTCCTGGTCGACAAGCGATTAATTGCAGACTATTTCTGATTTTTCTAATGCTGATTGTTAGTGTTTTGATTAAATATTTGTGCAGGGGATTCGACAAGATTGATTACAGGGAGTGCAGACCAATCTGCTAAGCTATGGGATGTTCAAAGTGGAACACAGCTTTTTACTTTCAATTTTGACTCACCTGCTAGAGCTGTTGACTTTTCTGTTGGTGATAAGCTTTCGGTTATCACTACTGACCCCTTTATGGGCCTGCCTTCTGCGATTCATGTAAAGCGAATTGCTGCGGATCCTGATGACCGTAAGTGTCCTGAATTATGAAACTGAATTGATTTTGTTTATGTGATGGTTACGAGTGTCGTTTTGCAGAGAGTGGCGAGTCTGTTCTTGTGCTCAAGGGACCTCAAGGAAGAATAAATAGAGCAGTTTGGGGACCGTTAAATAGGACAATTATTAGTGCTGGTGAAGATGCTTTGATTAGGATTTGGGATACTGAGGTATGATTAGAATTTCGGCTCATCTTGTTTCATAGTTTCAGTTTTTAACTTAAAAACAAGCATTTATATTCTTTTAAACTTGCAGACAGGAAAACTGCTACAAGAAAATGAGAAAGATGTTGGTCACAAGAAGACGATTACATCACTTGCCAAATCAACCGATGGCTCACACTTTCTCACAGGGTCACTAGATAAGTCAGCGAAGGTAATGTTGTCTATGTGACTGTTATATTTGTTTCTACTTAATGATATTTTATCATATAAATGAATCGTGTTTTTATTTCCATCATTTGTAAATTCTTAGCTCTGGGACAGTAGAACGTTGACATTGATCAAGACATATGTTACTGAACGGCCAGTCAATGCTGTTGCAATGTCTCCACTTCTTAATCATGTAAGTTTAATTGTACAATCTCCTTTCCATATATTTTGAAATTTTCATCATACAGGAGATTTTGCAATTAATTTGATTGGAACGCTTTTGGTACGTTATAGGTGGTGCTTGGAGGTGGTCAGGATGCATCATCTGTTACCACAACTGATCATCGTGCTGGGAAGTTTGAAGCCAAATTTTATGACAAGGTAAAATATTATTTGTACAATCTTGTCTTTTAACTGAGTTAACTCTTAGTAATCATCTACTGGTAATTGTGGCAAATAGATTCTACAAGAGGAGATTGGAGGCGTGAAAGGACATTTTGGTCCTATAAATGCTTTGGCATTCAATCCCGATGGTAAAAGGTACATTTTTTTTCTTCTTTTTTAACCAACTAAATTTTGAAAAAAATCATTTCTTTCGTCGGAATTGTTTTGTGTTACCAATCTTTTGTGGTTTGAATGCATTGTAGTTTTTCTAGCGGAGGTGAAGATGGGTATGTGAGGTTGCATCATTTTGATCCAGATTACTTCAAGATCCCGTCAATTTGATTCAACATCAAAAGACTTTAAAACTTGAGGCAGAATCATTTTCTTTAAAACTTATAGTGTAGGATTTGAGTTGTGATTCTTATGTTCGTTATTTTTCTTGTAATGTGATCATGATTTTCTAATTGATTTTTGTTGTCAATTTTGGAAGTAAAACTATCTTGTTATTCAATGATGTAAAGTTATATTATTCTAATTAGGTGCTTTACATTTACATAAACAAAGAAACTTAACAAAGCTATGTTTATATTTATATAAAATATTACTCACTCCGTCCCAATTTAAATGTCCAATTTTGACTTTTCAAGTATTTCTTTTGCAACTTTGACCGTAAATATTTTTGTTCGTGTCATATAATACTTGATGAAAATTATATCAATGTAAAATACATTTAAAACTCAATCCATTCATATAATTTTCATCAAGAATTATATGACACGAACAAAAATACTTATGGTCAAAGTTGTAAAAGAAAGACTTGAAAAGTCAAACTAGGACATTTAAATTGGGACGGAGGGAGTATGAATTATTAAACACAATTCTGCATGATTTTGGGTTTTAGTTTTCTATTACAAACAAAACCATCCATGTCATAATACTTTTAAACAAGTTTTCAAATTCTGGATCAAAATTCCTTAGGTTCTAACAATTGATATGATCATTACAAGACCTTTCAGCAAAAAGAATGACCAACTGATCTGCACTTGACCACAAAAAACAACTGAAGGGCAATGTAATAAAACAAAAAACTAATGTACAAACCGAGCTTCTTCATAGAAACAAAGTAGTGTTTCTTCTTCCTGCTACAATCTTTACTTCCATCACTTTTCTTCTTCTTCCTCTCCTTCAAATTCTCATTGTTTCCTTCATGAGCACCAGAACTCCTGTTAAAATTCAAAATATTATCGGCTTGTAAGATCAACATATACATGATTATAAACAGTATACACCATCATACACAATACAGATTACCGTAAATCATCAACATATTCGCTGCTTGTAGCCTCACAATTATTTTGTTTCCGTTTCTTTTTCCTGTTCCTGTTCCGCTTTATCTTCTTTTCAGTAGCTTGTCTACTACATTAGAAGAAAAAAATATATAATACAAAAACAAAAAATATAATCATTTTTCTAAACTGATTTTAACAACAAAATCAATACCTTTTCTTTTCAAGAAGTCTACCAAACGCTGAATGTGTTTTCACAGCGATCGTTTTCTCTTAATCTTCGTTGCCATCCTTTCTGATTTCAATATTCAAACTAAATTTATATGTTCAAGCATATACATATTCCACTATTATAACTAATTACCGGCAATAGAAGCATACCCTGTTTTCTGGTCAAGAGTTATGATCTTTTTGTTTCTAGAATATTTTAGCAGACGTTTCCCACCTTTAATGTTTTCTTCAGTACGTTCAATGCCTGTGTTTTGAGCGTCGATAGACTCTTTAACGGGATCTGACAAAATACATTGTTACTACACAATTAGGAAATCTTAAAAAAGAGCATATAATAAATTAATAATCAGACTTATAGTATCTTAAATGTCACAACTTTTAGTAAATCAAAGAGCATACCTGTTACAATAAAATCAATATCATCTTTGTGCAAATCATGATCGCTAACAAGTAACAAATAACAATCATATCAAACTAACCGCTTTACAAAAGACCAATTCGTGTTCTTAGAAAAGTCACATAGAACGCTGATGAGCATCGCGGCCAGGAGCGACTAAATAACCCGCAAGATACACGCCTCGTGGGCCCATGACAGAGAAAACAACATCATGGGATTCCTCAAATTCAAGGTCTAGCTGACAGCAAGTCAACTCTTTTACCGACAACGAACAGATAGCTATCGTAGGCTTATCACCTACCGAACATTTTACTACGCTCCTAGCTGGCGAATTACGCGTAGCATCTCCAAGTGTAGCCTGTTGGCAGCAGCCCATTAATCAAAATAAAAATATATTAATAATAAATAAAAAAATACCCATAAATCTTTTAACTCATTTTGCACAAAATATATATATATATATATATATATATATATATATATGGGATTGATTTGTACCTGAGTAATACGAAGTCTATTTGGAACATTGTGATCATCATGGTGAAGAGTGTAAGGTTCACTGGGCTTCAAATAAACCACTAATCAATCGTAAAAGATTATGAACAAGATTACAATTATAAAGACGATAAATGATCAAGATTACATACCCCAGAACGCCATTTGAGTAATGGTTGCAGAACCCGTTTGAAGGCAGATTCAATTTCAGGGGTGAATTTGAAATGAGTGTGTTTTGGCGGCAAGAAATATAAAGGTTGAATAAGCTGTCAAATCCAAAGTACAAACTACAGGAGTTGAGAGGAGTACAGATTCATTGCCTGTTGTGTTTTTCATGAATTTGGAAATACTCGAAAAGGCATGAATGAGTCGGGCCGGGCCGGGTCGGGTCAGCCTGTTCATTTACGGTGTTCAACGAATCGAATTTCGAATATTCGAATTTTTTCTAATCGAATTATTCGAATTTTGAAATTTTGAAGTTGTATTCGAATTTGAAATAGATTCGACGAATTCGATTCGATTTGAATTCAGAATAGCTCATTCGAAATTCGATTCGAAAATGAAGTGCGAATCGAATTCGAATCGGTTCGAATTCATTTAAAAAATATATTTTAATTTCAAAGCCACTATAAATTTGAGTTTTTTAACAACAAAAAGTACAAGTCTATAAAATAAATAAATCATTTAAAGTTATAACATCCTAAGTATTCAAAATTGTAACGCCCAATTACATTAATTATTAACCGAAATGATGAACTTTCTATTTATAATCTCTATAATTCAAAAGATTTATTTAGTTTATCTTTTCAAAAGTATGTATATATATAATAAAAACAAAATGTATAATTTGAATTCGAATTTCGAATCGAATACGAATTTATGATTATAAATTCGTATTCGATTCGAAATTCGATTACTAAAATCGAGTTCGAACTGAACCGAATTCGAATGACTGAAAATCGAATTCGAACCGTCAAATTCGAATGCGAGCCGAATTGAATTTCGAGTTATTCGAGTCCGATTCGAATACTGAACACCCCTACTCTTGAGTCTTTTGAGGCAACCGATGTTTAAGAGAAAATATAATTAAGCTGTAGAAATTAAATAATAATATTTTTTAAAAACACACACACACATATATATATATATATATATATATATATATATTATCAAATTAAATTGTTTATAAGTTCAAATTATATTTCCAAATTGAATACCTCATACGAATATGTGGCGTCGTGGTGTATTCTCACGCAATTTTTTCGTAATCACGAAAATGATTCACATGGTGATTTTATAAGTTGTGATTATATTTTTTAATGGAATAACGAATTTTAACAAAAGATGATAAGATATTTCATTATGAATGACATATAAACAGTACCTCATATATAAAACTAGCATGAATAAATCACACTTTTGAATTATAGTTTCGGAAGAGAGAGATGAAAACTCAATGGAGGTTGAACGAATATGTGAGAATAAAAATATTATTCATTGATAATTTCTTCTATCTTAGACCTATAAATATCATTCATTGAAAATTACCGCATTTGTCTCCTACACTCAAAAGTGTATATAAATTGATTTAATAAAAAATGGAGATCTAATATCATTAAAGATGTGGATATTTTGATTATATTGACATAAATAGTGACATATTTTTAATATTTATTATTTGATTAAAGGATTGATTGATTTGATTTCACTTACATAAATATATTTTCATAAAAGTAAAAGAATAGTTTGAGCGAGAAATTTAGGCTAGTAATGAATCCTCAAGTGACATGTGTCTCAGTTATTTTCCATTATTAATTAAAATAGTTAGAATAGCATATGTAGGAGGGGTTAATTCTCATGTTTATATACCTTCTTAGTTTACTTCTTATGGTTTTAATCTTAGTTTTATATGATAATGTATAGGTATATACTAGACTTATTGCTTTCACAAATTCCAAAGTCAACGTTCACTTACGCTAGTTGTTTTAACACTTAAATGGAAAGTGATTTTACAAGGTTTTTGATCGAAGTGATTACTAAGAATTACACATAGAATCGGACCAATTATCACTTATTTAGTTTCAGTCAGTCCAGTGTTGGTTGTCGATTATTTAATTGGGTAACGACCAAAATGCATAAACAATGTTTGGTTATATTAGTTGGAGCGACACTAAAATGCGGAAAATAATGTATCGTGCAAAAGTTTAAACAATGCTTAGACCATCCACGATGACAAATGTTTGTTTTGTTGTTTTCGGGATGTTTACCTAGCACTTAGCCAAGTAATTCCTATTCTTCTTTTCTTTTGCCATCCTCATAAGTTGTGTGTAGTGGTTTAAGTTAAAGGAATATGTTAAAGTGTCACGTAAATAATGGAGCCTTTAACTAGCATTTACTAACTCACCCTTAACAATGGTGTAGTGGTTTTAACTTAACACCCCTCCCATAACAAAAAAAGGTTATAACCTTTCTTTCTTTCATTCTTTCTCCTTCATGCTCGTTAAGAGCTTGGTGAAGAAAGGGCTAGCACCCCTCCATGGTAGTCATGTAGTCGTTTTAGCCCCCGAACACGGTGACATGGCCACACCTTGGTGCCCCACTAATAACCACTACATAGAGCCTCAAATCTTTATCTCACTATAAGCTATAATTTCTCCTTCCATCCTCTCACATTGTTGTTTTTATCCATTCTTGACATTGAACTTTATCAGGCAATGTGTAATGGGGCGAAGAGGGGCGAGAATTTGGAAGACCCCCCCCCCCCCTATGATATTGGGGAGAAAAGGGGTGGGGGGCGGTGAGATATTGTCGCCGGCTTGAAGAAGAAAATAATAATATAATAATAATTTGATCGTTGGATAACGGCTAAATTAAAAAAAATTAAATTAAAAACTTAATATAAATATCAAACCAATTAAACCATTTTCACCATACCATACACAAACTCAAACATAAAAATACCAATAATTTTCATCATTTAATACTTCTTCAAACTCAATGGGTTTCCCGGATTCCACGAATTCTGCCCAGATTTGGGATCAATTAATTAATGAGAGTCAAAGAATTCATCAGATTCATCGACGAGTGACGGAAGAGCATTTAGAGGTCACGAACGCGGTTCTAGCCGTCGCCAATAACATAGTGTCCGGCTCTACTAGCTATTCGCCACCACGTAGACGGTCATATATCCTTCAGGATCGTAAGCAAGCGAACGATCATTTGATCAACGACTACTTCAACGACACACCTACATATAACGACGCTATGTTTCGACGTCGTTTTCGGATGTCCAAGCGTTTATTTTTGCGCATCGTTGAAGATATGGAGCGGGAGTATGAGTATTTTCAACAGAAACCCGACGCAAGAGGATATTTAGGATTCTCCGCCATCCAGAAGTGTACTTCGGTTGTACGAATCCTCGCATACGGCAACACGACTGACATCAATGACGAGTATTTAAAGATGGCTGAGAAAACAACGAGAGATGCGTTGGAGAATTTTTGCATCGGTAAAATTTAGATTATTTGTATTAATTATTGTTTTTAATATAAATAATTTTTAATAATTTATTTGTATAGGAATAATACAATTGTATTCTCGTCGTTATATGAGGATTCCTACTTCAAAAGACCTGACTCGCATATACGATATACACGAAAGCAAACATTCTTTTCCAGGCATGATTGGGAGTATAGATTGCATGCATTGGGAGTGGGCCAACTGTCCAACCGCATGGCGAGGTCAATACACTCGTGGTGACCATGGAGTGCCAACGGTTAGTCTTCAAGCCATTTGTTCACACGACCTCTGGATTTGGTCAGCCTACTTCGGCTCAGTCGGGTCCAACAACGACATAAACGTTCTCAACGCGTCACCCGTGCTAGAGTATTACATCAGCCGTAGCATACCGGTCTTATCGTTTTATGCCAACGATACCTTCTATCGTCACGGATACTATTTTGGATATGGGATATATCCAGAGTACTCGATCATCGTTAAGACGTTTCAAGACCCAATTGAAGAAAAAAGAGAATATTTTAAGAAGAAGCAAGAGTCCGCGAGAAAGGATATCGAGAGGTGTTTTGGGGTTCTAAAAAAACGTTGGCATTATGTCACACCCGGCCCTGAGCGGCGGAATCAGCCGGGCGCGCGCGAGTGGGGATTGATAATTAAGCACGGGCCATTGCAAACATTCAAAGATTTTCATTGCGCATGAAATGTTTAATACAAATACATTACATTGTTTAAAAATTACATAAAAACATCCAAGTACAAAAACTGTTGAAGATTTCCACGCCATATCCCCTTGCGCGGTGGGAACAACCACGCGCATCGAAGGGATAGAACTAAAATCTTCCAAAAAGCTAGTTTTAGATGTTCAGCGTGAGGTGCTCTAAGTGTGACTCCATGCGCTATCTAGTTATCTCCTGAAAGACACGTAAAAATATTTGAATCAGTATAAACTGAGTGAGTTCACAAGTTTTAGTAACTTGATAAATCGCATTGCATCATAGTCTTGATAAAATCATATTGAAACACATTTATGATTTCATGTCTAAACATATACTTGATAATCCGTATGAAAACATAGATCTGACACATATTTCTGATAAAAGTCGTTCCGCGGGCTACGCGCGATCATTACTGGAAATGTGCTCGTCCATGCAAGGTGGCGCTGCCACTACGAGCTAAATAATATAATGCCGTCCCGCGGTTTACGCGTGGACTTTTCTGAAAAACCGTGCTCGTCTATGCAAAGAGGCGCTGCCCCTACGAGCTAATCAATAATTCCGTCCCGCGGGTTACACGCGGACGTTGTGCCGGAAAACAAGGCGCTCGTCCATGCAAAGAGGCGCGACCCCTACGAGCGGGCTCAACCCATAGTACTGCCCCATGACCATACTAGGCACTCGTCTATGCAAAGAGGCGCGACCCCTACGAGTGGGTGGATCAAACCAGCAGTCCCTACCCTTAGAGTTCCAATGGTAAAGTGATCACTTACTCGAGTTCTAGCGCACATACATCGAAAACCTTAGATAACCGTTCGCATTGCTCATCATGAAATATAATTTAAACACATAATCGCTTGCATAGCTTGTAAGTATACCATGATAAAACATTATTTAAGTACGTGTCCCTCGCCCCGAAAGCAGTTAAAAAAAAAAACAGTGAAAACAGCGAGAATAGGGGCTGTGAGACTCACCTGTGGTTCTTGTTAAGGGATTAAATCGAGATTCGGGTTTTCTTGGTGTTGGCCTCGGAATTGAAGGTCTAGAATACGATTAAATAACAAGAAGTATATATATTAAGATCAAGAAATAGGAGAATATAAGGGTTGGAAAGTAGATCTCAAGGTTATATTCTCGGCTTACCTAGTAACAGGATCGGAGCTGAAAACAACGGATGCTTGGGAGAGGATTAGTGCAAGTTTGTAGTTCTTTGAAGTGTGTTTTGGGTGATAACTTAGGTTACATATTTATAGGCAAACTCGAGGGAACACAATCCCTTGCTTTAGGGGATTGTAATCTTTTCATATCTAGGGATAATGATGATAAAGTATGGAAATTATTATTATTTATTTAAAAGTGGAGTAGTGGATAAAAGATTTTGATTTGATTTGGTCAGGGCATGCAGGTCTGGGGTTGGTGAGAATAGGGTGGCTGATAGTTGACTTTTCGTGTTACAGTGCTTTTTCAGGTACTTTTGTTAGTGTACAGTAAAAAGTGGAAAATCTCTGAAACACGCTACTGTTTCCTTTTGGGCGGGAGTAATCTCCTTACGCCTGGAGAATAGACAGTGTTCTGTGCGTATTACTTTGTGCGCATAGCTTTCTGCGTGAAGGACATTTCTTTGCTGCGGGTAGGTGCGTAACCTTCTCGCAGTTAGGGACATTGAGTTTCATTTGTAGATTCTCCAGGTGGTCTTGGTATTTCAACATAGTGATCAGTTATGTTGAAGTCAATTCCATCTTAGAGCTTCAGACAAACTAGCTCTCAATGTTCCCGCCATGCGGGGAGGTTAGTTCCCTTCCGCACGCGCATAAACGATTTAGGATGCACCCGCCTTAGCATCATGCGGGATGGTCAACCCATTAGACAACATAACGTTAAGGTACATGAAAACATAAAGCCAAAACATTCGCGCATGGCGCATATAACATATGCCCACGCTGGTTCTTAACATGGCGCGCTCGCGCAGGGCGCACATAACAAATGCACGCGCTGACTATCATGGCGCGCTCGCGCAGGGCGCACATAACAAATGCACGCGCTGACTATCATGGCGCGCTCGCGCAGGGCGCACATAACAAATGCACGCGCTGACTATCATGGCGCGCTCGCGCAAGGCGCATATAACATAATTACCTAATATTTAGGTTGATTACTTGGTTTAAGGGATTGGGAATTTACCGGGTATTTCATGCGCATCTGGTCTTCTCTTTCCCAAGTGAATTCAGGCCCACGCCTCGAGTTTCATTGAACCTTTACTAACTTGATTCTGCTTCTGCGTAACTTTTGTTCTTTCCAACTGGTTACTGCTATCGGTTCTTCTACGAAGTGCAGCTGTTTGTCGATGTGAATCTCTTCCAACGGCAAAATCAACGTTTCGTCAGATAAACACTTTTTGAGGTTGGACACATGAAACGTATCATGAACTCCACTGAGTTCGGCGGGTAAACGGAGTTTATAAGCAACCGGACCGATCCTTTCCAGGATCTCAAATGGTCCAATGTAGCGCGGATTCAACTTTCCTCGCTTGCCGAAACGGGGGACTCCTTTCCATGGAGAGACTTTCAACAGTACTCTATCCCCTACTTGAAACTCCAATGGTTTTCTTCGCACATCTGCGTAGCTCTTCTGTCTGTCGCGCGCTGTCTTAAGGCGATCCCTTATCTGAAAAATCTTGTCTGTTGTTTCCTGGATCAATTCTGGACCAGTCATTTGCTTGTCACCCACTTCAGCCCAGCACAGTGGGGATCTACACTTGCGCCCATACAAAGCTTCGAACGGCGCAGCCTTGATGCTTGTGTGATAACTGTTGTTGTAAGAAAATTCAACCAATGGGAGATGAGTATCCCAGCTACCTCCGAAATCGATTGCGCACGCGCGTAGCATGTCTTCCAATGTCTGGATTGTTCGCTCGCTTTGCCCATCCGTTTGAGGATGATAAGCTGTACTCATATCAAGGCGAGTACCTAGAGCTCCTTGTAACGATCTCCAAAACCTTGATGTGAACCGACTATCTCTATCAGAAATGATGGACACTGGGACTCCATGTTTTGAAACTACTTCTCGAATATACAATCGGGCTAACTTTTCCATCTTATCGGTTTCCTTGATCGGCAGGAAGTGCGCTGACTTAGTTAGCCGATCCACAATAACCCAGATCGTGTCGTAACCCCCAGGTGTCCTTGGCAGTTTGGTGATGAAGTCCATATAGATTTGTTCCCACTTCCACATGGGAATTTCTGGCTGTTGAAGCAACCCTGATGGTTTCTGGTATTCAGCCTTTACCTTCGAACACGTCAGGCATTTACTGACATACGTCGCGATGGCGCCTTTAAGATTGGGCCACCAATACAGCGTTTTAACATCTTGGTACATCTTGTCTGCGCCAGGATGTACGGAATACCGTGTCTTGTGAGCTTCGTTTAGTACTTGCTCGCGCAATCCTCCCTTGAGAGGGACCCATATGCGGTTAGCGAAATATAGATTGCCGTTCTCTTTAAGTTCCAAACTCTTAATCATACCCCCAAGGCATTCGTTTTTAACAAACTCTGGTTTCAAGGCTTCTTGCTGAGCGTCTCGGATGCGGGTAGAGAGATCTGTGTGAATGGTTAGCCTTAGGGCCTTGACTCGTAGTGTTTTTATTCGCTCCTTCCTACTTAGCGCGTCTGCTACCACATTCGCCTTTCCAGGGTGGTACTTAATTTCACAATCATAATCATTCAACAACTCCACCCATCTTCGTTGCCTCATGTTTAAATCCTTTTGATCAAATATATGCTGAAGGCTCTTGTGATCCGTAAAGATTATACACTTTGTACCATAGAGGTAATGGCGCCAAATCTTTAGCGCGAAGACAACCGCTCCAAGTTCCAGATCATGCGTTGTGTAGTTCTTTTCATTGATCTTGAGTTGGCGCGAGGCATATGCTATGACTTTGTCTCGCTGCATAAGGACACATCCGAGTCCTTGATGTGAAGCGTCGCAGTAAACGACGATGTCGTCCGTCCCTTCGGGCAGAGACAAAATTGGCGCACTACATAATTTTTGTTTCAACATTTGAAACGCTGCTTCCTGATTTTCGTCCCAAACAAACTTCTTGTCTTTCTGAGTTAGCGCGGTCAGAGGTAGAGCTATCTTGGAGAAGTTCTCAATGAAGCGTCGATAGTAGCCAGCTAGTCCTAGGAATTGCCTCACCTCAGTTGGGGTTTTTGGCGCTTCCTAGTTTTCGATGGCCTTGACTTTGGAAGGATCAACGTGTATTCCTTTCTCGTTTACAACGTGACCGAGAAAGTGAACTTCTCTAAGCCAAAACTCGCACTTGGAAAACTTCGCATACAACTTTTCTTTCCTCAACAATTCCAAAATCAATCTCAGGTGTTGCTCATGCTCGGCCTTGGTCCGTGAGTAAATCAGAATATCATCTATAAACACAATCACAAACTTGTCCAAGTATGGTTTGCATACCCGGTTCATCAGATCCATGAATACAGCCGGCGCATTAGTTAGCCCGAAAGGCATCACTAAGAACTCATAATGGCCGTATCTAGTTCGGAAGGCTGTTTTCGGCACATCTTCCTCATGGACCCTAAGTTGGTGGTATCCTGACCGTAGATCTATCTTTGAATAATAACTGGATCCCTGCAACTGGTCAAATAAGTCGTCAATCCTCGGTAAGGGGTACCGATTTTTGACTGTCAGCTTGTTCAGTTCCCTGTAGTCAATACACATTTTGAACGAACCATCCTTCTTCTTAACAAACAGTACTGGAGCTCCCCAAGGTGAAAAGCTTGGGCGTATGAAACCCTTATCCAATAGTTCCTGTAACTGATTGGATAGCTCTTGCATCTCAGATGGAGCTAATCGATAAGGCGCTCGAGCTACTGGCGCAGCTCCTGGGACCAAATCAATACGAAACTCGACTTGTCGCGGCGGCGGTAATCCGGGCAAATCTTCAGGAAAAACTTCTGGAAATTCGCGCACTACTGGTAATTCTTCAATTCTTCGCTCATCTCCTTTCTCTACGACATGCGCCAGGAAGGCGTAGCACCCTTTCCTTAGGCACTTACGCGCCTTTAGGCACGAAATCAGTTTCGTCGCAACTCCCCTTCTTGCCCCTTGAATTACCAAGGTTTCTCCGTTCAACAGTGGGATCCGAACCTGCTTCTCATGGCAAATAACTTCCGCGTGGTTCTCGACTAACCAATCCATACCTACCACAATGTCAAAACTTCCCAAGTCTATTGGCAACAAATTAATATTGAACCCGTGACCTCCCATGACTATTACACATTGTTTAGTTCTTTCGTTCGCGCATAACTGCCTGCCATTGGCTAGTTCTATAGTATAAGGCGTGTCTAGCCTACTGGTTGCTAGGCCTAGGGAGTCTTTAAACTCAGCGGATATAAAACTTAGGTCAGCGCCAGTATCAAATAAGACAGATGCAAAATGTCCGTTAAGCAAAAACGTACCGGTTACCACATTCGGCTCTTCTTTAGCTTCGCCTGCGCCGATCACAGAAGCTCTCCCGCGAGCTTGGTTCCCCTTTTGCGGGCAATCCCGACTAAAATGCCCTGGCTTCCCGCATGCGTAGCAGTTGTCGCTTGCTCCCGCTTCTCTGACACGGCAATTCATCGTCTTGTGCCCTGGTCTGCCACATTTGGCGCATTCGATTCTTGCGCATTCACCCTCGTGGTGATACTTGCATTTGTTGCACCATGGGCGAGGCCCGCTGTATCCTTTTCGTGGTGGCTCCGCGGCCTGAATCGCGTAAGCCCTTACGCTCTCCTGCTTCTTGAACGGTGGCTGCTTGGAGTCGGACCCTCGGTGGTGAGAGTTCCATTTCCTCTTGGGATCAGAGGTTCGCTGCTCGATTCCGCGTGTAGTTAACATACCCGCACGGACCGTATCCCTTGTAAGGGTGATGGCCCGCGCTACCGCCTCATCAAAAGTTGGAGGCGCTGCGGCGTTGAGCGGAACCCTAACAACAGGAGGTAACCCAAAAATATACCTCTCGATCTTCTTTTCCTCCGTGTTTGCCATGTCTGGTACCAATTGGCAAAGCTCGTTGAACCGGTTGTTGTAGGCGTCGATATCCGTTCCTACCATGGTGTGGTTCCAGAATTCCTGTTGTAGACTCTGGATTTCTGCGCGAGAGCAGAACTTTCTCATCATCATTTCCTTCAGTTCCTCCCAGGTCTTGTGGAGAGCAACTTCTCGCCCCAATGTTTTCGTTTGAAGCTTCCACCAAGACGAAGCTGCTTCTTGGAACATGCAGGTCGCGTAAAGGACCTTCTGGTTCTCACTACATCCGCTAATGGAGAGAACTGTCTCCATCTTGTCAATCCAGTTGTAGAGCCCAATGGCCCCTTCGGTACCCTTGAATGGCCAAGGCTTACAGGCCATGAATGTCTTGTAGGAGCATCCTTTGTCCAAGGCTCCTGATTCGGGTTCTGGGGTCTCATTCTGACGACCCTGACTTGATTCGGCCTTGCTGGCCTCATGTGTTGCGATTGCTTGCGCGATTATTTCCGCGAGTTCCTCGGGTGTCATGGTAATTCCTTTGGCTTTAGCTGGAGGCATTCTCGCTTTAAAAGAGTGAAAATATATCAAACTTAGCGCATGTACTCTGAGCACATAATGTTATCATTATTTACTAGACACTGTGTGACCCGTGTTCCTAAGTGTGTGTATAGTTTCTTTTGAAAATATTTTCTTTGAAAAATATTTCATGCGATTTCCCCCAACGGTTATAGTCTAGGTTAAAACTTCTTTTCCGAGTTCGCTATAACCAGTGCTCTGATACCAATCTGTCACACCCGGCCCTGAGCGGCGGAATCAGCCGGGCGCGCGCGAGTGGGGATTGATAATTAAGCACGGGCCATTGCAAACATTCAAAGATTTTCATTGCGCATGAAATGTTTAATACAAATACATTACATTGTTTAAAAATTACATAAAAACATCCAAGTACAAAAACTGTTGAAGATTTCCACGCCATATCCCCTTGCGCGGTGGGAACAACCACGCGCATCGAAGGGATAGAACTAAAATCTTCCAAAAAGCTAGTTTTAGATGTTCAGCGTGAGGTGCTCTAAGTGTGACTCCATGCGCTATCTAGTTATCTCCTGAAAGACACGTAAAAATATTTGAATCAGTATAAACTGAGTGAGTTCACAAGTTTTAGTAACTTGATAAATCGCATTGCATTATAGTCTTGATAAAATCATATTGAAACACATTTATGATTTCATGTCTAAACATATACTTGATAATCCGTATGAAAACATAGATCTGACACATATTTCTGATAAAAGTCGTTCCGCGGGCTACGCGCGATCATTACTGGAAGTGTGCTCGTCCATGCAAAGTGGCGCTGCCACTACGAGCTAAATAATATAACGCCGTCCCGCGGTTTACGCGTGGACTTTTCTGAAAAACCGTGCTCGTCTATGCAAAGAGGCGCTGCCCCTACGAGCTAATCAATAATTCCGTCCCGCGGGTTACGCGCGGACGTTGTGCCGGAAAACAAGGCGCTCGTCCATGCAAAGAGGCGCGACCCCTACGAGCGGGCTCAACTCATAGTACTGCCCCATGACCATACTAGGCACTCGTCTATGCAAAGAGGCGCGACCCCTACGAGTGGGTGGATCAAACCAGCAGTCCCTACCCTTAGAGTTCCAATGGTAAAGTGATCACTTACTCGAGTTCTAGCGCACATACATCGAAAACCTTAGATAACCGTTCGCATTGCTCATCATGAAATATAATTTAAACACATAATCGCTTGCATAGCTTGTAAGTATACCATGATAAAACATTATTTAAGTACGTGTCCCTCGCCCCGAAAGCAGTTAAAAAAAAAAACAGTGAAAACAGCGAGAATAGGGGCTGTGAGACTCACCTGTGGTTCTTGTTAAGGGATTAAATCGAGATTCGGGTTTTCTTGGTGTTGGCCTCGGAATTGAAGGTCTAGAATACGATTAAATAACAAGAAGTATATATATTAAGATCAAGAAATAGGAGAATATAAGGGTTGGAAAGTAGATCTCAAGGTTATATTCTCGGCTTACCTAGTAACAGGATCGGAGCTGAAAACAACGGATGCTTGGGAGAGGATTAGTGCAAGTTTGTAGTTCTTTGAAGTGTGTTTTGGGTGATAACTTAGGTTACATATTTATAGGCAAACTCGAGGGAACACAATCCCTTGCTTTAGGGGATTGTAATCTTTTCATATCTAGGGATAATGATGATAAAGTATGGAAATTATTATTATTTATTTAAAAGTGGAGTAGTGGATAAAAGATTTTGATTTGATTTGGTCAGGGCATGCAGGTCTGGGGTTGGTGAGAATAGGGTGGCTGATAGTTGACTTTTCGTGTTACAGTGCTTTTTCAGGTACTTTTGTTAGTGTACAGTAAAAAGTGGAAAATCTCTGAAACACGCTACTGTTTCCTTTTGGGCGGGAGTAATCTCCTTACGCCTGGAGAATAGACAGTGTTCTGTGCGTATTACTTTGTGCGCATAGCTTTCTGCGTGAAGGACATTTCTTTGCTGCGGGTAGGTGCGTAACCTTCTCGCAGTTAGGGACATTGAGTTTCATTTGTAGATTCTCCAGGTGGTCTTGGTATTTCAACATAGTGATCAGTTATGTTGAAGTCAATTCCATCTTAGAGCTTCAGACAAACTAGCTCTCAATGTTCCCGCCATGCGGGGAGGTTAGTTCCCTTCCGCACGCGCATAAACGATTTAGGATGCACCCGCCTTAGCATCATGCGGGATGGTCAACCCATTAGACAACATAACGTTAAGGTACATGAAAACATAAAGCCAAAACATTCGCGCATGGCGCATATAACATATGCCCACGCTGGTTCTTAACATGGCGCGCTCACGCAGGGCGCACATAACAAATGCACGCGCTGACTATCATGGCGCGCTCGCGCAGGGCGCACATAACAAATGCACGCGCTGACTATCATGGCGCGCTCGCGCAGGGCGCACATAACAAATGCACGCGCTGACTATCATGGCGCGCTCGCGCAAGGCGCATATAACATAATTACCTAATATTTAGGTTGATTACTTGGTTTAAGGGATTGGGAATTTACCGGGTGTCACACATTATGTGAAAAACTCATGTCGTGTATGGTCGTTGGCAAAAATGAGCGATGCCATGTATACGTGTATAACATTGCATAATATGATTTTAGAAGACGGGGGAAACACAATATGTCAACACTATATACCAAGAAGCGTTCCAGAACAGTTCCCTGAATCAACCCAAGACCAACGAACGTATAACATTCACCAGCTCACATCAAGTGATATAAACAACCAACTGAAGGCGGATTTGGTTCAACACTTGTGGGATAATCGCCCCGTTGAGGACGAAGAGGACGAAGAGGACGACGAAGACGAGGACGAAGACGAATAGATTAGTTTTTTTATTTGTATTTTTATATGTATTTTGTTGTGGTGTGTGTTTTTATTATAATTTATTTTTATTATTGGTGTTTTTTTAGTTTTATGTATTTTTGTATTTATTTTTTAATTTTAATACATTTTTATTTAATTATTTAAATAAATTGGTTTTTATTTGTTTAGTTTAATTATAAAATATAAAAAGAAAATAACAAAAAAAATAAAATATTGTGGGCCTAATTTGTAGCCCATACACCATTACACCCCAAAAATAAATTCCAACCCCTTGCTGACTGGGCGCCACGTGTCGCAATTCGCCCCTAGTTGTAGCCCCTCCACTAAGCATAGCCTCACTCCTTCTCTCATCCATCTCACCTCACCTCTCTCTCTCTCTCTCTCTCAACTAACAGAGTGGTTATGCTCTTAGTCTCTTATACAAACCGTTGGTGATACTTGCATAATACTAATAGAATTCCATTAATATTTTGTTTTATTATCATAAACTTACAAAGTTTTGATTGATTTACGGTTTTTGCTTCATTTATCACAAACAAAAGCATGTAATTGCGTGTAAATGTTTGTACATGTACAAAAACAGTCCGCAAAAAAAAAAGACAAAGATGTATAAGCCTATAGGGATCCTTTTGATAGATTGAGTTCCTCAATCTATTCAATTGACCAACACAAGCATAGGCAATTGAGTAATGCGAACGGGTGACGATGTATAAATTCAAGACAAAATGACAAAACTAGTCCTTTATGTTTGCACGGTTTTTCAATAGTTGTCCTTTAGCAAACTTAATGACAAAGAACATTCTTTAAGTTTCAAATCCCTATCACGTTACGTCCTTTATCACTAACGGAGTTAATTTTTTTTCATGTGCCTTGCACATGAGGGTAATTTGGTCAATTTTATCTATTAATTAAAAAACATTTTAATCTCTTTCTTCCTTAAACTCTCCATCCCCTTCTCTCTCTAACAATCTAGCCAACCATCACCACCAACCCTGACTAGACAACCACAACCGCCCCCCCCCCCCCCCCCCTCCACACACCTGCTACCAACCTCACCAACGATGAATGCAAAATTTTCATTACACATGTATTCGATTTCAGTTTCCTCGCATAAACTGTTTCCGATGAATCTAAACTCATTAACAATGATTTCATATCCAATCCCAATTCCAGTTTCAAAACACAAACCGATTCCTACAAGCACGTTGGTAACATAATTTCTAATCTAGATTTAGCTTCGATATCTGATTCATCCCACAAATCAATTATATTAGTGTTTAAAGCACTGATTCTCGCTATAATTATTAGTGTGTATCACTACATATATAATCACAATCGGAATCTGAAACCGAATAAAAAATGGTGGAAATGATTGACAGAGAATTTCACTCACAGGAAGGTGTGAGTGTCGGAGCCGATGGCTGCGAGAACGGAGGGAGGGGTTGGGTTGATGATGGATCTTCATTACGTGGGGTCTGTGAAGGTTGTGGTTTGCTTGAGGTGGTGGTGGCACCAGGGGGAGACTTGAGGAGAGAGAGAGAGAGAGAGAGGAAGGAAGTGTATGTCCTTTAGAGAGAGGTGGGGGAAGACTTGACTATGTCTCCGGCGGATAGTGGTGGTGATGATTAAAACAGAGAGAGAGGAAGGGAGAATGAGAGAGAGGCATACGTATATAAATAATTTTATTTTTTTACCAAAATTTTAAGTTAATTACACAAATAACCCCTAAGGGGTAAAAAGACTAAATTGCCCTCACATGAGTTGCACATGACTGGATTTAACAATAAAAACTAACTCTCGTTAGTGAAAAGGACGAACCATGCAAGGTTTTTTGAACATAAAGGATGTTTTCTATCATTAAGTTTGCTAAAGGACAATCACTGAAAAAACGTAAAAACATAAAGGACGAGTTTTGCCATTTTATCTAAATCCAATTAAAACTCGCAACAGATCCATATATGACTTATACTGTCAAAAGACGAGGTGATACCATCGAAAGATCGTGTAATCCTGTTAAAAAAGGTGTTATACCGTCGAATTCCAATGGAATAAGCATAGATACATGTGTTTCTGCCCATGTTGAGAGATGTGGAGAAATGTAATTAATTTAGTATAACATAATTCACTCGTCAAACACCAAGTTGCCATTCTTGGAAGAACATGACAAAGGGACATATTGGAAAAAGACAATTGATCTAACGGACATTTTGGGATCTTCCTTTAGGAAAACATGCTCCCAAGAAGACATAGGCTAAACGGAAATGTACCACATACGGATCAATTGTGTAGACGTGTAGTTTAGCGATTTTATACGTCAACTGTTCTATAAACATATTACGTAAATTATTATAAGTTGGGATAATTGCATATTTCTCCCTCTCTAGCATTTTAGAGGGATATAATGATATATACAATTGCCCCTTGATGACCGTCGTTTGAGTCATGCAAAAACCTAATTAAACAATATAGAAATAGTAAGGTATCGTATCCACCAGGAGTATGAGGTCAATGTAATCGTGTAAACAATTTATAAGATTATGAAGTATAATTAGTAGTGCTAATCACACAAGCAAATTGTTTTAGTTTAATATCAAGCAAACAAACAAGCAAACAAGTTTCGATCAAATAATAAAAGCAAATCACACCCGAGACTTCAAGTAAGCAACTTATAGTAATCTCATGCAACATAACAGATTAATCACTAACGGTTAACTATAGACTGATCAACTAGACAAAACCTTAGGCATCAATAATCACTATACACACGGCACTGGTTATCAAACAGTCCCTGCCAGTGTGACTCAGTTAAGGGCAATTATATGCTTTATCGTATTTAGCCTAATCAAACAACCCCATGATCAATTATTATAGCAACCGGTAACTAATCGTTCAGATCAACGTAAACCTAAACCGATTGAACACACAAAAATACTAAACATCAATAATCATAGATTAACCATAAACAATTATACATAAATGTTCTTAGTTACATGAGAAAACTGAAATCGTTACAAACTTTACATCCTGGGTATGACTCGGAGAAGACTAACCGAGCATCGTAATCGATAGATCTTCAATTATGATGAGGAAGGCCATTAGGATTGATCAAGAGATGATTGGTAGCCCTGAAATTCACCCAAAATCGCCTAATAACTGCTGGTGGTCGTCAATATTGATTAGGGTTCACAAAATAGAAGATATAGGTCAAAACCCGTTTTTTATGTCCATCGCGATACGTGATGGCCATATGACCATACCATCGCGTATCGAGACCTAGAAAACCTCATATTCAGATTCCTCTCATCGAGAAACCCAAAATTCATATATTATGGCTCCCGTAACTCATTTTCTAGCCAAGGATATGCCCGTTTTACTTCTTGGTTGCGTTTTGTCAACCCATCTTGTTCAGTTTTAGCATCGGCTTATGATTTCTCATCCATACTCTTCCTGAATCCTTGTAACACTTCCCAAGACATCAAATCATGCTACGGTATTCTCGAGATATCATTCCATGCTCGTACAAGTCTCTAATTTAGCATCTTTAATGATCAATGACCTGAAATACAAAAGCACGTATGAAATACCACAGTTCTAACAATATATTCAATAAAACTACATAATTAATACACTAATATATATACAAAATACCCAACCATCTCCCCATTATTTTATTTTTTTTTAAACTTTTTTCTTATTTGGCAAGAGCATTTTGGTCTTTTAACACGACTTAATAGAAAAACTTAACTCAATGTTTGGTCGGCAACTGAATGGGTTACTTTTTTCATACTTGTTGGTATAAGATGTAATTTTTCAAAAACAATGTATTAGATCGAAAACATAGCTAAACCAAATGGACTATGCATGTAATTATTATATATAATAATTAGGAAGTTTGGAACTGCTAAGTATCGATTGGGCCACTTGGTGGCACCGTATTGTTTATTATCATTTTGTTTTTTTTTTTGTGTTTTTTTGTTCCAGTACCGTAACGAACACAACGGACCGAATTTGCGTAGACTCACAGCCTTAACAACCCTGATCTACCCTTTCGGGTTTTACCAATGTCCATGTACCGACTGACGCCACCCATTGGCCCACCTCAATTTTTAATATTTTTACAGTTTTAGCATCGGTATTGTAACGAAAGTAACACTCGGGCATTACAACACCCGGGTTTCAACATTGGGGTTTTACAAGTTGCAGTTGTCTCATGTAATCGTGTTGAGATAAATCTTACATCAGTCGACTCGTATCCTTCTTCCAATCAAAAGTCCTAAAACATCGTTTTGAAATTCAGAAAAATCACTTAACAATGTTAAGTTTTTCTAACGGAGGTCCATTGAGAGAAAAATAGTTGAAAAGCTGAACCGTTGGCAGAGATTTTTAAATGTGAGATTATTACATCGGCTAATACACAAAAGATGAGATTATTTATTTCCAATTTGTCTTTTTTAACCTTTTATTCCATATAAAATAACAACTTATTATTATCTGTTATTTTCATTTTGCATAGGTTTTATAAAACATAAATTTCAACTTTTTTTTATTTTGTGACATAACTCATCCATCCCAAGTTTTTCGTAGTTTCCACTTTCTAAAGTTGTTTGAATGTGTTGGTATTCAGGCCTTTATCACAGATTAAACACACAAACAATTACATATTGATTGATGAAAGCCCTGATCTACTTTTTTCTTATATTAAAAATAGAATACATTAAACAAAACAACGACACACAAGAAATTAAAAACACAACTTTGACTATCACATAACCAAAATCAAGGTTGATTTGGGTTTACAGTCTATTAAGATGTTTCTATGTTAGTTAAGAGATGTGTTTGCAAATGTTTGACAAATTACATAAACCATCTCCCTTTCACTTATTTTCATAGTATGACCGACACCCTGGAGGTGTACTTGGTACCAGGCTGCCTCTTTGTAGAAGATCGAGCACCCTCCTCGTCCTTTAAGAAGCACTTTGCAGATATACTGCAGTTTGAATTTCGACTCCCGGAACCGAGTATTTATAACGATTTTCTTCAGTGTAACAACATTCTCTATCACATAAGCAACACGGTACGTCTCTTACACGACCATGATGCCCCAATACTTGGAAAAGCTTGAGGTATTTATGACACTAAGTAGCAACATTCATTACTTTCCTCCTCCTTTTGATTGGTGTAAAACAAAATAGCTGCAAAATAGAATAACATATTTTTTTTCAATTTCAGTGAGACCATTTTTGGCATAGTTTTTATTTCATTAAATTAAATTCTTGACATCTATACCTCAAATGTAAGACACTCCAAACTTGGACAAGATTTAGCTATTGAATTGAACTCTATATAGTAAAAATTCATCTTCATGAGCTCCGATTGTTGATGTTAGTATCTTGACATTTGGTAACATTGGTAGGAAATCGAACTTTAACATTTCATGCAACAAAAAAAAAAGACATCACTATATATCTGTTAATGATTATAAACACATTTCAAATGAGCTGAAAACCTTGGGATAATATACAAGGAATGAAAAATCGTGCAGAGACGATATCTAGTTGAGTATATTATATTCAGACCCCATAAGCCCTTGACGAAAGAGTTTACCGAGGTTTGGAAAATCAGCTAGATTTAAATCTACTCCTCGGCCCATGTAGCCAAACGATACAAGATCAAAATCAGATAAATGAATGGATTTTAGATACACACATCTATGTGTCTCTAAGTGTTTTAAGTTAATTCTTGCCCACTAACACGAATATTGATCAAGTGTCCAGAGCCATGGATGGATATCGTCTCTAGATAGGGAGAATTTGCTAAAAGTTATTGAAAAATTTCTTCCGTCACATAAACATTCTTCAAAATAAAAGTTGTTTTAGAGACACCATCTCCACAACTGTAAAAAGACAATCAATTGGTTAGAACCCAAGCCCTAAAACATTTAGGCCCAAACTAAAAAAAATGTTTACATAAACAACCTTTGCTCTTTGGATCCACATCAATTAATCAAGCCCATTGGTATGTGTGAATACATGTGTACGTTCAAGTCACTTATGGAGAGAAGTTGAAAGAAATTGAAGAAAACACACAAAACATGTGTTATATAGTTTCTTTAATGAATGTAAGTGGAAAGAAAAAGAAACGAAAACCTTTTAATAAATTTTCCTAAAATAGAAGAATTTGAAAAGAAAGTTATGTAAAATCATGATACTTTTGTGCTAAAATGTTAATTTTAGAAGTCCAATAGCCAACCAATAATTAAACCAAAGTTCAAGGTTTAAATTGTAATTATGAAAACATGGCTTGACGGACCACTAGCATTTTCCTGACACGGTCCGCTAGGAATCAAATTGGGTGGATAACGACTCACTAAAGCATGACTCGTATAAATGACTCATCACACCCGACATACCGCCAGCGGCTGGATATACATTGAATCTACACAATTTAACACTGATAGTAAAAAATGAAAGTTGGGATTGTCGCAAGTTAAATTAACACTAATATGAATATTGACTAATAATTTGGATTAGTAAAATTATATTTTACAAAAACAAAAACTATTACAAATTTACTACACTTGGGCTTTAGGTGAAACCTTGGACACAAATGATGTCCCCATAAATCACAATCCTTACGGAAACTACTTTATGCCTTCAACCACCGGACGTTATGCTTTAATTAATCAATCTACACAACTTTGCTTGTACAAACATTAATCATTCCTTTGCATAATGATCCAAAGTCAAGAGTCCCTGCCCAAATCTCACGCCAATGAATTAACTAAACATTAAACAAAATAGAAAGCACTTTCTATAATCATTTCTAAAATGTGACAGTCAAATGATTATATTTTTTAAAAGTAACTAAAGTTCGCTTGCCACACCAGTAAACTTGTACGTCATGAGTAGCGTACTTCATCGAAGTCTAATTTATGCAGGGTCGTCTCCGAGAATTTAAATACTTCGGCCGAGTCAAAATAAAGAGGCCCGTAGGCCTTAACGAAAATTTTGTATTCGCTAGCGTACATGGATAAAACTTTTATCGATCGATTTATTATAAGCAGATGTCATTCTAAGCATGTAATTATCTCATAAACCATTGCAAATAACCTTATTTTTGACACCAAATTATAACATATAAATGTAATATGTATAAAAAAATGTTTGTTCCCCCGAAACTTATGTGTCCCGGTCGATGGTGCGGCTCGCACGTCCTCCGAGCCTCCCATGAATTTATGTTTTTTAGTTAAAACAAAGTTACAAAACCATGAGTTTTGCAACTTAAAAGACTTGTATTCATCACCTTCATTTTGAGGTGGCAATTAACTTAAACTTTAATACAACAAACACATAATGCATGCAGTGTGAGATTCTAAATCTATAATCTAAGGAGTTTATCTCCCAGATAAGAATGCCAAAGGCCCAACTATAGCTCCATTGATGTATGTAGCTGGTTCCGAGTGACTATAATCGGTTCGTTCATCCGGGAAGAAATCATTGTTGTTTGGACCACCAACTATTGCACCTACTAGTATGTTTGGGTTCGGGTTAGAAGTATAATAGAATTGTTGGAAACCGCCTTCACATCCAAATGATTGCGGGTGAGTTGTTATTGAGGGTAGTGATGATCCTCTGTGGTGAATTCTTCTTGGGAAGTTTGTACCATATCCTACCATATATGACATCTTCATTGGGTTATCTCCTAATATATAGTCCACCTGTCAAAAATTTAACAAGCATTTATATATATTTATTTGTAACTTTACGCGCCAAAATATATAATAAACCAATAAAATCAAGAAAGGTACCTGTTTTCTTGCAAGATTAATAAGGGTATTTGGGGTGACTAATATGTTGCCACAATTGAAGGTACTTTTGGCTGCTTTCATGTATTTGGCATAGGTGGTGAGCAAGTTGGTTATGGATGTCACATATTGGAGATTATTATCAGGCAGTTTGAACATTAGCCCCCCTGCAACAACATCATAATATGTAAATATTAATACGTTAATACAAAGAAATCACGAAAGTAGCCATTTTTTCAGTGTGTCTTTAATTGCGTATGTTGTTTTACTCGCCTAAACCTTGTATATTTTCATTCTTTACACGAATAATTATTCATACATGAATCTATAAATATTGTCACATTAGTCATTATTGATATAAAAAAAATGATGACGAGTAAAATTAGATACGTGACTTAATCACATATCTCATGACTAAATGACTAATTTGTTTTTGGCGTGACGGCTATACAAACTATACAGGTATAACACACTATTTTCATGATTTCCTATAGAGTAGTACTCTGATTTTTGAACAAATTGCACCTTTAGTATATTGTGTAGTGGAATAAGGAGAATTGGGTAGAATCCTGCACATGAAATCTTGAGCTTGTTGTTTATATGGCTCATATGACTTATCATTTGCCACCAAACTCCACTGATCAATATAAACCAATAGGTGTCAATAGCAGAAGAATTAAAGCCTCAAATTCCTAAAAATAAATTGATAATTATTACAACTTACCCTTGATAGAAGAACTCGAGCACCCGCAAGTTTGTCGTCCCAGCTGAATATATCCGTCGAATCATGAGCACCTAACGATTCAATAAAATTGCGGTACGATACATCTTTTGTCGCCCGTAGCAACCATGCAGCCCCCCACAACAATTCATCCTGACAAAAAATAATAATTTTTTGTTATAAATCATAATAAAAGTTATGTATTTGAAGTTAATAATGAAACAAAAGATTACCTTATATCCTGAATAAGAACAATAAAAAGGACAAACCGCGGAACCAAGCGAATCGCTATAAGAACCCCTATACTGTGCAGCAAATTGAAACACAGACTTGGCTGTTCTTAAAAGCAACTTAGAATATTTAGAATCCACTTTTCTAAACACTAATGAAGCAGCCGCCAAAGCGGCGGCTGTTTCAGCCGCAACATCTGACCCTGGTTTGTTCGGGGAGACAGAGTAGATGGTTCGGACCGTGTCCATATCCTCTGGTCTCTCCCAACACTTATGGTCCACATTCGGGTCTCCAACGCCAACATAAAGTACACCCGGGGTCGCTGTCGCACACTTAATGAGGTAGTCTGTGGCCCACCTGATCGCGACTCTCACGTTTTCTAGCTGTGGGCCCAACGGCTTCGAGTTCTCCAATGCACTCCATGACAACATAGTAGTTGTGTAGGCCATCGGGAAGTTAAACTTGACATTGTCACCAGCATCATAGTACCCTCCAACTAAATTCACCTGCACATGTTATATAATTTTTATTTTTTAGCACACGCGCGCGCGCGCGCACACATATATATATATATATATAATATAAACTCGAGTTTGACATTTTGTATACATACACGTGCTTGGGAGCCATCAGAGAGGCCAGAAACGGAGCGCCAACGAAGATTCTGGGACTGGGTCAAGGGCAGTCTGCCGGACCGCTGACCTTGGAAAAACAATATGGATTTCGCAAGGGCGTCTTTGTAATTTTGGGTGGCTTGAGCAGCATTGGTATAAAGCAAGAATGCTAAGAAGAAAGCCTGAAAGAAGGTAGGTCCCTTAGGAGAATCCATATATAAATGTGGTGTTTAGATGGTTTGGTTAGTGTGATTCTTGTTTGAATAATGTGGAAGTCTTTTTATAGGGGGTTTATCATGCCAATAACTATTTAGTGTTACGCAAATTATGGCTTTTCTTGTAAAGCTTAGGTTTTTTTTCTTGTCCAAGTAATGTTTTAAGACTTTTTTAGCATCATAAGTTAAGGGTTATTTGCTTTTCACTGAAGAAACTATTACCTTCTCTTGGATACAGTTACATGGTTTTTAAAAGTAAACTGGTGAGTATGAAGTAAACATGACTCTCGATTTATGGATTCACATGTCGACACTATTGGGACAAGAGTGGTGTTTTCACGAATGACCGACTAGCGGACTGGCTACAACTTTGTATGGTGGTCCAAGTAAAAGTTGAAGAGGTTAAAGCCGGATTTAGGATTTCCAGGCCGCTAAAAGGACCTCACGGACACAATGACAGCTTAGTCATACGCCCTTCCTCTTCTCATAACTATTCGACGAGGTCTAGGAATTATAGACAAATCTTGGGATGGCGAATCCAATAGTGTCCGCTTGATGGGTATGACCAATATTATGGGTGGTTTCAAACACTGTTAAAAATGTTTAAAAAACAAGTGATGATCAATATCTCACACTCAAATATTTTAAAGTTGGATTCTAAAAATGATACTTTTATCTAATATACTCTTTGCTTTTATTAATTTGGTTAGGGACATCACACATTTTAAGTCACATTTAATATATTAGTTATCAACAAAAGTTTATAAAAAGCCAACCAATCTACCCTTTAAGAACTAGTAAGTTGACCCGTCCGGTGGACGGGAATATCAACTTAGAAATGTGATTACATTAATTAATTTAGTAACAAATGTGACGGTTTGGTTACTTTACAACACATGGTTACTTTACAACACATTTTGGGAGTTACGGCTTCACTAGAATAGCAAATAAAATATAATTGTATTGCTTCAACATGATGCACAATGCTTACCTTCTTTTAGAGTTTAAAATTAAATTATTTCAATGAAGGCAATAGGTGCAAACATTGTGCATGAAAACGTAATAAAGGTTATAAGTAACGTTCGTGTTGCATGTAAGCTTTGTTTTAGGTATTAATGGTATTTTGTAAAAAAAATAATGCATCCCCTCATATCATGTTTAAACCTTAATATATAATATAGATATGAAACAATTATCATAGAAATTTATAAAATCTTGAATGGAAAAGCAAACCCAAATTATAGCATGCTAACAAACGGTATATGTTCCCTTATTTTGTGGGAGATCATAGGTTATATGTAAAATGGGGTTGGTGGGTGTTAGGAATAACAAAAAGATTTATTATTTGAATGTTGCACACTTGCATATATAAATCTATAACCGCATAACATGTGATTAATTTTGATATAATAAACAATTGACATGGTCAATAGCACACATTTTAATATGCCCATGTTTGTGCCCCCAATTTTCTCAAAGTAGTTAACGCTTTAAAAGTTGTTGATATAAATTACAACAGTTAGAATGCAAATCTATTAATTGGTTCTACAACAGCAATTAAATCAGTTCATTGATCTCCTTCAAGACACTTGTTTCATCTTGATTTAAAAGTGTGTGAGCATGACAAAATCTTTCTTTATCGTTGTTGAAAATCCTGAGGATCCACTTTTGGTACTTTATAATAATTTCATAAATCTTAAATATTTTTTATTTACTAATATGTTAAATATTTTATTATGTCATTGCAACCCATATTATTATTGCAGGAACTACCAACAAAGTGGGTAGGAATTTAATGTGGCAGTTTCATAAATTTCCTCGTACCATCAACATTGAGCATGACACCCTCTATTATTATTTCTGAGCTAACAATTTCTATAACATCCTCCCATTTCCATTTATCAAGTGCCTTGTAGCGTTTGTTGATTCTGTTAGCCTTGACAACCTAAGACAAAATATATTAATCAACTACTAAATAATTTCAACAAACACAACTATCAAATAGGTACCTCCTTGTTAAACTCGAGGTCAACGTCCTTTTTGCAAACACAACAATACGAAGGGATGTTATCCAAGGAGTCCAACTCGTTGGAAGAAGAATATGTTTCCTGTAATTTGTATAATAGAAAATATGCTAGCAGTTGATTTTGGTAGCCTAACTAACAAATAAGCTACTTATATTATAACCTTTTGAAGAAGGGACGGTTCAATTTCAACCTTGACAGCTTGCTGCAGCTAAAACCACAAAACAAAACAGTTAGAAAATCCTTGTAAAACCAACATTAACAATTACATTTTGCATCCTAACAATTAACGAAACCAAAAAAACATCAAAGTACATGTGGATACTGTTTGGGAGCTTCAACGGAAATTTCCTGTATTCAAACACATTGCTAGGTTAGCAAACTTCATATGTCACAAGTTTATATTATTGTAATAGCAAAATAACAAAAACAAACCAAAATAAGTTAACATGCCTACCTTCACGGGAATGTCATCAACAATATTATCGGTTTCAAGAATAGACGAAAACTACAAGTAAAAAGGGATAAATGGTTAGACGATTAGATCCTACAATCTTAGAAAAAAAGAAATTAATTGGCGTACCTCCTCGTCATAGAGAGTTGTGTGATGATTATATTCTTTATCCATGATAATATTCACTTAACAATAAAATAAACAATGCATTTGTGGTATTTAGAATTCAATATATAGAGTCATAGCCACTACCATAATAGTTAAAACTCCACTTCCCAACTTTGTAGGAGATATTGGACATGTTGTGTGAGAAGAACAGTTGAAAATCAAAACTAAAACTGTAATATGGTTGCATGCATAACGAAAGCTTAAAATTTTATATAACTATGTTAAGTAGTGGGTGGTTACCCATGTAAATAGGTTAGTGGGGTAGTTAGTATGTGATGAAAGATAACCAATTTTATATAACTATGTTAAGTAGTGGGTGGTTACCCATGTAAATGGGTTTGTGGGGTAGTTAGTATGTGATTAAAGATAACCGTTTTTAATCCATCCTTATCAAACAACCTATATTCAATCTTGGATCTTATCGGACGGCCAACATTAGTTTCCACTCTCCAGTAACCTATTATTATAATTTTAGAAGTTACTAATTTTCACATGCCAAATTACCCACCCAATTTCATTTAGTATATTGAAATGGTAAAACTGGTGATTAGGACAGGTTGGTTATTTGATGAGCTTTATCAATCCAATCTCGTATCAGTTTGTTAAACCGTTTTTCACATTAAGAGCATGTACTTACTATTAGGGGTGTTCTTTGGGTTTCAAAGTTTTAAATCTTGACCCGAATTCTAACTCAAATCTCTCACGGGTTTTTTGGGTTCATGTAATTTAGGTTTGGGTTTTTTTGGTTAGATTAATCGGGTTTCGAGTATACTAGAAAACAAAAAAAGAACAAGAAGATTTAAAAACTACAATGCTAAAATTAAAATTTAAAACAACATATTCTTCTTTACTCATAACGTAAATATTAAATAATAAACCAACAGCGACTGATGAAACAATTCAAAAGAAGAATATAACAAACTCCAACCATAATCCTCTTTAATTAAACATGATTTGGTTTACTGTTGCTATTAGTCATAAACTAAAAACATGAATTGACAATAGATAGTCGATACATAATATGTGGATGACAATCGTCGATTAGGGTCATATTATGAGAACTTTAGTGGTTATTATATTTGGTTTTAATACTAAAAGTTTATTCAGGTCTTTCAAGTTGACCCAAAACCCATAAATCAGACCCAAGAAACAACCCGAATTACTTCGGTTTGGGTTAGTCTTTTCTCGGGTTTAAGTTTTTCAAGTAGAGTTAGATCAGGTACAAGTTTTCTTGAGTTGGGTTTCGGGTAAAAGTGACTAGCCTAGTTAATAATCCACTTCTTTTATGAGGTTTCTTGTACGCTGTGTAACTTGTTTATAGTCTCAGGTTATTAACAATTACTCATTGAATGAGGTTTCTTGTACGTCCTGTAACTTGTTTATAATCTCAAGTTATTAACAATTACTCATTGAAATTCCTATTGCCAAAAACCAATCTTAACTCGCCCCAAATTGAAGTATCATAAATTTTATATTTGTAATACTTATAAAAACCAATCACTCATGGGAATTAAACCCATGATCTTTGGTTCAATTGGTTAGCGCTTTAGTCATTGCATATAAAAGTCATGTTATAGGCTTTTTTTTAAAACAATATATATACTTTTTAACATTATGGGTCTTTTAGGATACTAGGTCTAGGTTGGTCGCCTTCTCTTTATGCTTATCCTGAAACTAAGTCGTCATGACTTGTCAACTTAAGTTCTTTCGTATTTAAAACTTGAATTACCAACAATGGTTTTGCACTATTCCCGTTATCCGTCTTATTTTTTTAGATTTCGGGATTTTCCACCTGATTTCCGGTAGATTCTTATCCTCAGGTAAAATCCCTTTAGAGGTTGCTTATCAACTTCCTTTGTGTTGAAAACAGTTTTAACGTTCTATCAACCAATACTTTGACAAAAGTTTGTTTTTAATAGTTTTAAAGACTTTTGATACGATTAGAAAAACTTGGAACTAAAACAACCTTAATTATTAATGTCTTTCACAATGTTAGTCAAGTTAAATAGATAACATTTTTTTTCCCAAACGAACAAAAGTTATCAACCATTTTGTATTAAAATATTGGTTTTTAATACTTCTAACTTTCACCTGCTCGGCTGATGGATGATAACACTCATAACTTTTGATTTGTTATCCACCACTCCCAACTTTCACTCTATTTGTTTATAGAACTCCCAAACTTAACGAACCCTAACTCCGTTAGTTTTCTTGATGAAGTGGAATTTTTAATTAATAAAAAGTAAATTGTTGGTCCGACACTATCTTCTTTCTTCAACATAAAACCTTAACAACCTCCATTTGTGGCGACCTTGAGCGGCCTTGTGTTTTCTAACAATGGATATGGTGCTGAAGTATACAAAGACGATGGAGATCATGTAGATTGTGCACCGGTGGAGAGACGATAAAAATGGTGCTCGCCGGAAACCTACAACTCGTTTTTCCGGTGAGCAGACGATTGCAAAAGGTTGTTGGGTGCGACGCTGGTGGCAGGGGAGAGTGGAGGTTGTCGTTGTGGCGGTGGGGGTGAAAGGATGGATATGATGCTCGCCGGAAACCCACAACTTGTTTTTCCGGCAAGCAAAGGATTCTGACGACACTGATGGGTGGTGGTGGGTGAAGATTGTGGTCGCTTTGGGCGGTGGAGTGGTGGCGGTGAAAGGTGAACGATGGAATGATGGCGAGTTTTGAATTGTTGAGGTTGTATGAATATGTAATATGCTGAAGAAAGTGGGACCCACAATCTACTTTTCATTAATAATTTTTTCCACATCGGCAAAAAAAAACTAACAAAGTTAGGGTTCGTTAAGTTCGAGAGTGCCAGAAACAGATATGGTAAAAGTTGGGAGTGATGGGTAAAAAATCGCCAGTTAGAAATGTTGCCATCCAGCTGATGTAAGTTAGAAATATTAAAAACTAATATCCCATTTTTTATTACTAAAGTTGTTAAGACGTGAAATACTATACCCACTATATTGTAACATGTAGTCTTAAAAAAAGAAACAAAAAGAAGAAGAATTGCAAATTATATTTTTATCTTTAAAGTGGGGAGCACTAACTACTTCATTTAATCCGGATGTTTGCCGTTGGGTGATAACATTAACAAAGAGAATATTCATGCTTAAAAAGGGGTGGCGCTGATGTCGCTCTTTAAAGTTAACTACCTAAGATGGCGCAAAGATATCGGCGCCCATTTTTTTAAAAAATTATTATATATTTCTTATCGAGAAAACAAATAAACTTTTGAGCATCATAAAATATACATTTCTGGTTTCAATATCATTTAATCTTATGCTCACTTTTACGTTAGTTCATATATGTCCATAGTGACTAACACCCAAGATATTTTATTTCACTAAGAGGAGGAAGTGAGGTTTCAAGTTTAACACGATCTTAATTGGATTTTATAGCAGTGGGTCTTTATGCGGCTGGTTTTTCGAAACATGAGATGGTAAGCTTGGGCTACCCAGCTTTGTCTGTGATTGCAAGTGTATGTGATCACATTTTGCCAGTTACCCTGGGTAGTCGGGGCTTTATTCGTTGGTTGTTTCAAAAAGAAAAAAACAAAAAAAAAATTCAATGATCCTGTTAACTTAATGTTTGAATTGTCGGTTCGAATTAGGTCATGTCACATAAATGATAGTAACTTGTCTTTGTAATCGGTAAAACTAAAACATACACTTAAGATTTTAGGGGTAATCATGACCTTAAAAAGGTAATGGACCGTACAACACTCATTTTTAAAAGTAACGAAATACTTAAATTGAATTCGACAATCCTTCTTTTATCTTCACTTTGTTTTCAAATAAAAGTATAGATTGATCTTTTGTAAGTAAGTTCAAAAATATTAGGACAACGTTTAAAAACTGCAATGCTCGGTAAAAACTGTAATATATGTTACACATAAAAACGAAAAACTGTAGTATACATAACACATAAAAACATAAAATTGTTGGGTCATCTAAACCGCAACCTATACAATAGGTCTTCCATGGATGCTTGAACATAGATATACCCGGACACATGCGGAGAAATACATTTATGATCACCTCTATTTTGAAATAATAAACGTGGGCGGCTATACATTCAAACGCTATAAACTAAGGTATATCATTATTATAAAAATTAAAATAGAAATATATGTGGCGTGTAATGTTATTTAGGAGAATTAACTTTTCAAGTCTCCATTAATTTTTTCCCAAGCTTTATGACCAAGTTTTTGATCCTTCTTGTTTCCCCTTTTTCACAAAATCTCAAGGATACCTTACCAAACAATGCACATCTTTTCATGCCATCAACAATGGCAAATTGTCTTAATAAAGCCTAATGCACAATTATATTCTAAGTACTATTTAATCAAAGGTTTATTATAAAGTTTGATTTAGACAATAAGAAGAATCACACTTTCATTGCAAAACAAATTTTTGACAAATGTATTGCAACCGAGTGAACCGACTAAGTCTATAGATAAATCTGTTGTGACACTGACACACATATTAAGTCATCTCATTAGATATTTTTAATTTAAGTTAAGTCATTTCATTAGATATTTTTAACTTGTACGATTTCACTTACGTACCATATTTTTGATTACACACATTGTGAAAAGTGAAATATATCAACTATTCATCTTTAACTTTGAATTAAAATGCGTGCAAGCGATAGTAGTTTTCTAGTTATTAATAGTTGTTCTTATATTGAAATGACATATGTTAGTCTATCCAAAATGCATGGAATGAAGAAATTGCTTACACGTTTGTAGAAGATTATAACACCGAAGAAAACGTAAAAGTGAAAATAGTCAAATACTGTTAGTTACTTGTATGTAGTCCAATCAATTACTTGCTTACATTGTGAATTAGACCTAACATTTTATAAACCATAATTATCTAGTGGAACCTTATCTCAACTCTCAAGTTTTTTCAATGATCAACATTGACTTGGTACCGTTCATGTATTTAGACTCATGAGATGAGATGTATTAATTTTTCTTTACTTATCATGAGATTAGATTAGTGGTCTAGTGGTATGACGTTTGCACTCCAAAAGTAAGATGGCATGTTTAAATAAGTGGACGGTTTGAAGGATTTTAGATGGAAAAATTTGTCGCTACAAATAAATAGTAAAAATAAAACTTAATAGAGGTGACAAACTTACCCATTTAACAAACAATTGTAACACTTGCCCGATGTTGTTAATGACTGAAGTAGTTAGCTCGTGTTGTTAACCGATTGAAGCACTTAGCCGGTGCTGTTAACAATTGATTGAAGCACTTAATAAATACCGAATAATAATAGCCACGTATGAAAAGTTGGATGGAGAAAATAATATTCACTTTTCACTATTAATACAATGATGAAAAATTCTCTTGAAATTGAGATTTTGAGGGTTTGTTTTTTGTTTTTTTAACGGTTATGAATAAAGTCCGACTATCCGGAATAACATAATGAAAAATGGGACCTTATACGCCCCTGATTGCAGACGGTGTTGTGTAGCTCAAGCCCATCATCTTCTGTTCTTAGGAAAACCCATCACCTGAATGCCCACTGCGTTAAAACTTAGTTAGGATTGGATTCGAATTGAAGACCTTGCGGCCTCAAGTAGAAATCTATACTCTCCTTCGAATGCAATTTGAGCTAAAGCTCATTAACAATTTCAAGGGTTATTTAGGTCATTTATGCTAACCATTCTAAAAAGAAGGTATTGTTAGAAGGCAATCAATACCTAACGAAATGGATATGACGGACTGACGGTAACTTTTGAGAAGTCCCCTTTTAATTCTGGTCATAAATTGAGTTGCCTTTGTCACATTAGTTTAGTTTTTCAATATAGATTGGCGCAAAATCCATGACAAATTATTATAGGCGGTGTTATAAATATATAGGTTGCGTAAATTTATTATTGATCTGTTAGGACTGGGCTTCTTTGGGCCCAGTTCAATACGGGATTCGTTAACCTTTAAATGGGCTAGAATGGAAAAGTCATGCCCTCACAAATGTAAATCGTCAACGTCTTTGATATTTTACTTTTACCACATTCATTAGGAGCAAACATGAAATTTTAGCATATTTAAAAGTACATGTAGAAAATGACCATACTCTTCATCTCACAGGATCATCATCAGTAAATAATAAAATGATAATGATATTTATAAATATACTAAATTAAATATCCGTGTATACACGGGTCGGGTAAACTATATTAACAAAGGATAAAAACAATGTGAAATTATTATACTAATTTGGTATAAGATGCATGAATATGAATATGTATTATAGAGTTGAATAAAATAACTTTTTATAAAATAAAAAAAAAGAAAAAGAAATTTAGATGGTAAATTTTCATTAATCTCTAAAAATTCTTCAAATACAACATTTGTAGTTACTCTATTCATTGAATATTAGAAGATTGACTCTATATTTAGTTTTAATCTAGAAAGTGTGACATAAATCTCTAAAAACTTTCTTTGTATATAATGTTTAAAATTTATTTAAGTAAATTTTCTTACTAACAGCACACGATTGTTACTAATAAATCATTTAATAATAAATTTGATTTGATATAGAGATTTATATTTTTAAGAAAAATAGTGCTTAAAAAAAAGATTGATACAACTCATACAAATACTTAAATAAAGAACACACGAAGTTTAAATAAATATATTATAAAGTCATATAAATTAATATTTGTGTTTAACATTCAAAAATATATATACAAGCAAAACACCGGATAGCAATAGTTTAAAAACCACGCTAATTCACAAAAAATGAAAAGTACTTTAAAACATAAAAAACATTATCTTAAATATAAAAAACAGCTTCACTTTTTCAAAGCAACAAAATATCTCAAACAACATGAAATCATTATAGGTTTTGGATATCGGTGATCGTCAGATATTTTGGTCATACTCACATGTATTTTTCCTGAAAGGTATTTTTCAAGATTTGATGCACATGACCATGTAAAATCGCATGTCCGACAATGAAAATTACTGTTGTTGGATGGTTGTCCAAAACTTATAACATTTAAACATTTGTTTTTATGTGAAACAAACTAATTTTAATAAAAAAAACATAGGATAGTAAAATTATATAAAAATTAGTTTATAAGATTTGAGTATGTTATTATTATAATTTTTCTGAAATATAATAGAAGTTATAATTATAGTCGAAAAGTTAAAAATTTTAAAAATCATGAAAGGCTTTCAAGAATTAAAGTGTTAAATGTAGTTTATAGTCTAAATAAAAAAAAAAGGAGTAAGTATAAATTTAAAGCATTCACTTTTTAATATGAATTATTAAGACTAATATTTTTTTTATAAGTCATTAAATGGTAAAAAGAACAATGAAATGTTATATTAAAATTTTAAACAAATGTTGTAGAAGGACATCATTAAGAAACATTTTTTTTTGTTAAAATTAAATATTGTAGGAAAAAACATGTTAGAATTCTAGTGATTTAATATGATACATGGATAAGTTATTAAGTTGTTGAAGGTTTTAAATGTTTTATTTAATAAAATAATTAAGAGTTAAATATAAAAAGATAGGGGTGACACTTGACAAAATATTAGACCAATTAAAAAATATATGATTGAACCATCATTTTTATTTATTATAATAATAGATTAAATCATTTTGCGATGCATTGCTACACAAAGCACAAATGTATTCTTTTGGATTATAATCGAGGTAAAATTATATTGTGTAGCAACATGATTTTATAATAATAGTAATAATAATAATAATAATAATAATAATTTATTATTATTATTATTATTATTATAATTATTATTATTATTATTATTATTATTATAATTATTATTATTATTATTATTATTACTTTAAGACCCATTTACGACATGCAATTTAATTGATATATAAAAATACATGTCGTGTATTTCATGCGTAGCAACAGGACTTTGTTGTTGCCGTTATTATTAGTATTCTTATAGTATTTATATTATTTATAGACAAAAATACTTGGCGATGCACCTCCAACACACAACAACTAATCTAGAAATATACATATGGCATATCTAATGCGTCGCAAATCACTAAAACACATATTTTTGTGACAAAATTTGTATAAAGTTGTTATCTAGTTATCCTTTTGAAAGTTTTATACTTTTAAATTTCCGCTGGACATATAAACAGATTATATTTTGGCATAACTTTTAAGAAACATATATAGACGTGTATCCCATTATAGATTTTATAAGAAAAGGTAAGTTTATTAAATTGTAAAACTTGTAATTAGTGCCCCCGTTACCGAGAAACAACACAATATGTAATTAATCACGGTGAACACGCGTTTCACCCAAATAATAAGTGTAACAATAACGAATAAAGATCATAAGCGACTGTTGGATTCGGCCTCAAGGACTTGTCTAATTTCTCAAGCCTTTTCTATGACGAAGGTTTGCCACAGATGAAGGTCCTCTAGCTTGATCAAACTTAAATTCAGGGGCATGATTTTTAGCAACATGATTTTGAGGTCCATTTGTTAACAAGTGTACTGATAGAGTGCCCATGGCATGAGATTGCTGCGAAATGATGCCATGAGTGGACGGGTTTTCAGACAAGATAATTCTGTATCCATCATCATAGGAGCTCATCCCGTCCGCCAAAAGCTGCCACACTAAACCACCACCAACCGTCCCTCCACTCTTTGCCTCCATATAAATGTTTCTATAAACGGCATTCATGTACGAGTCTCTTTTGTTAATGTTGATGTTGTAATCTGGATCTTTGCTTGCCTTTCCAAACTCAGCTATCACCAATGGCTTCTTCAGGACAGTTCTTGAATCTTCGTAGTGACTTGACATCCATTGTTGCATAAATGCCATTTGTAAATCCTCACTTTGTCCAGACAACCTACAATTAATTGAGTAAGACATAAGGTAAATTTACCCTTATGTAATTGCATATGTGGAGAATTAGTTAATTGTCGCGTGTACTTATTAATAATTACCATTGATCTGGATAGGCATGTATTGTGGCGAAATCGATTTCCTTAACAAGATTGCTACTGATGAAATCAGTTCCAACTTGGTAACCAGGGTTCATTTGTTTTCATTCGGGCATCGTGTCTCCATAAAACCCTTCCATTCCAACCTCCAACAAATGATGTTGATCTAATGATTTAACAAATGCAGCCATTTCTTGTACCCAATCCTAAACAGAAAGATATGTTCAGATTCATATATTTAACCATTCATGAAACTAAAATAACTACAATATTCACTCACATTAACCATTCGTCCCGAGTAATCTACTTGGCAACGAGGCTCGTTTATGAGTTCCCATGCCATGATTGTAGTGTCATTGCTGTAAGGGATTTTAGTGATTGTATTGATTCTTGTAATAACTCTCTGCAGTCATAATTATATATATAAGTCACTACAAAAACATATTTGGATCTTTTATTGAACATAAACTTTAATTTTGTTCTTACTTCAACATGGTTCTTGTAATACCCTTTGACTGCAGGGTTTGTGTAGAAATCATCATCGCTAATGTTATGAACACCCGAGCTTCTAGCCCACTCAACATATTGCGGTCTCCCTCCGAAGTCTTTGTAATTGTTAACAAAACTCAATATCAACCGAAGACCGTATTTTCTTGCTTCCGAGACCACAAAATCCAATCCCTGTATACAAATTAAAATCCACATCTTTCATTAGTAAAGAAGTCTCTCTATACTAATACTATGCTAACAACATAAAATATGTTTGGTACCTGAAATGCACGTTCATTGTATACTCCTGGTGAAATTTGCAAAGCTTTATCATCAGAACCATCTGCGAAAGCCCATGTGCGACACACCGAAAGACCAGCATCTGCAGCGTCATGTAGGACTTGGCTTACTTTGTTCCTCTCACTCGGATCAGTGGCTACATTCATCATCCAATACGCGTTAAACCCATTAAATAGAAAAGGCTTTCCGTTGATAACAAAGTTAGCTCCATTAATCTGAACAAAGCCAGCTTCTTCACCCACGTTAAGTTTAGCTTCACAAATACATGAACTAAAAAGAGACAAGCATAGAATAGAAGCAAGAACAATAACACTTTGTGAAAGATGACTAGCTTTGATGTGAGTAGCCATTGTTATTGTTGGTGTAGGATTTGAATGCATGATATATTCGGAAACGATGGTATTTATAATTGGTTTGGATAAGGAAGTTTGCTAAATATAGAAGTAAAATTATTTAACATATTGGAAGAAACTGAAGAGAACACTACTTGAGCCGTATTTTGGTACCTAAAGTTAGCCACTATGGTAGTTATAATAAAAATATAAATACATAACTTATGGACACACAAAGAACCAACAGAGGGTTATGGAGCGTTAGAATTTGATTTTTGTAAGTAACTCAGATGTGAATTTTATTGTACTGTTTAATTTGATAGCAGACAACAGTCATGTGCTTTTGAGGCTTCAAAAGGAGTTTTGTTGGATAACAAGGGTGACGGATCACGGAAGTAGAGATTATGCAATATGGAGTATCTAACATTGTTTACGTTCAACCATGTTAGTTTACTTTTGGTTTAAAACTATAGTTTATATTGATTATTAGATTAGAATCTCATGTATTACACAAATTGACATAAATAGTACCTATGGTGGTTGTAATAAATAGTACCTATGCGACAAGCAAGTAACAAACATTGCAACATTGGTGCATGGATCTATATTGATTTCGATGCTTCATTCTTGAAGAAACCATGAACACCAATAAGAAGGAAATTCACCACTGTGGAATAATCCAGTTTTGAACATAGACATTGGAAATCCCAAAACTTAACCATCACCTACATGCTGCCATTGGACCGGATGGCCATTACAAAACACTTGTTAGTTAATCGGTACGTTTGATTGAAAAGTGCGCTAGATGAGTTGAAGAAACGCATAAACTTATTTGTTTTTATTTTTTATTTCAAAAAATAGAAAATAAATGATGCATCGTCATGTTTTCCAAACAATATGGGTGAATTTGTATGTTAGGGTACGTTTACTCTTTTCACTTGTGCATTTAGTAACTGCCACACAATTGAATGACGTGCCTAGATTACATGCCCATTGAAAAGTAAAACAGAGAAAAAAGTTTAAAGTGCTTTTGGTTTTAAAAAAATTAATGGAATTTACTTATGCATCTGCGGATCCAATCATCTCCAACACGTCACTGTTGATTTGACATGTTATTAGATCAGTTCCTCGATTTCAGATAAAGCACACCTAAAATCCATTAACACTTTTGTAAGACATCTGCTGACACCCGCTTTATTTTTGTAAAACCTACTAGTTTGAAAAAAAAATAATACTTGAGTTTCTTCATATGTAGCGGTTAACAAATGCACAAGGGAGAAAGTTGAAACGTACCTAACATGCAAATTGAGGCATAATACATCTCCCATATTATTTGGAAAACTCCACAATTCATATGTCATCCATTTTCTATTTTTAGAAATGAAAGAACTAAATAAGTTTACGCTTTTCCTCACCTCACGTTTCACTTTTCAATTAGCAACGTAAGAGTTAACTAACAAACGACCCCTTTATGTATTTGATATAACAAAATAAAATACATTAACTAGTAATTATTAAACAAATAAGATTTATTATACAGATTATAATTAACCGGCTTTCATATTTTAAATAAGCTCTTGAACAGAAATCCAGACTAGCAACGACTCCTTTTGTGACATTAGACCATGTGTAGTAATAATGCTCAACCGCTGGGCATTTTGCATCATATGGCGAGTTTTTTATTATTATTTTTTTTTATTTTTTTTTTGAAAGAAGAGGGTGTAGTCATAACTTTCCATCATTGGCATTTTGTGCCATGTGATGCTCAATCACTTTTATTTTTTATTTTATGTTTTTTTAAATAATATGCATTAAATAATAAAATATCAAATTAAAAGAAATACATTAAAATAAAAAATACATTTAATTTAAAAATAAAAACCACATTAAAATAAAATAAAAAATAATTAAATTTAAAAAAAAATTACAATAATAATAATACGACTAAATGATGTATTATCGAAAGTATTATTTTGCCGAATTGCTTTTAGAGATTGGACTCTCGGGTCGTCTTCGGATAACTCGTTTGTTAAAACCTCGATGTCGTTGTCCAATTCCTTCCTTTTTAGTACTTCGACGGTGTCTAAATTTACTTGAAGACGTTGATCTCCAAGTTCTTGTATACTTTTGAGTCGAATGTTCATTTCTTTAAAATGACTTTTCATTTCGGCATTCGAACCCATTAACGACGACGACACGATCCCTTTCCCTTGCTTCTTCTACCCGTCGATCGAGGGATCTTGGCAACATCCGCATAGGGATTCTCGTCTTCATTATCGCTTAAGTTGAAGTTTCGAGCATCGGACCCCGGCGATTCTGGATTAACCGAAGACGATGTTTTAGACCTTTTGTTAGGCCTAAAACTTTCGGTGCTGGCGGGCCCAACAGGGGCCCAATTAGGGTGAAGCCTCAGTTGGTCTTCCAACAGTTCATGTAATTAAAGTTCCCCGACTTCTGTTGAAACTCTACCAACGCCTTTCCCATGATATATGCGTTAGAGACACCGCTACCCCACGTTCGAACCATCTGAGAGTGAACCGAATGGTAACCAATGCATTTGGAGTTTATATCGGTCCATTTCAACATTACAGAATCTTTTTTCCGACGCGATTCCCCACCAAGTTCATGGAACAAATCTTTAATTTTGTTCCAAAAGACGCCCATTTCTTGATAGTTCGCTAAAAAAAATATTACACGTTTAATGTTTATTCTAAGAAATTAAAAAAGACATATAGTTTTTAAAAACTTACAACACTCGGGATCTCCCGATATCACGCACCACGCCCGAGCAAGTAGTTCACACTCGTCGGATTTCCACGGTATAGTTATCTTTTTTGTCCGAGGTTCGCCGGGGGGTTTCTTTGCGTGTTTTTTCCCACGCCCGCTTCCACTTTGGCTCGAACCGCAACGAGTCTCCGGGACGGGTTGTGGCTCCGAGTTGATTTGCGTCCCCGGCACCGTCTCTTCGTCGGGTTGGGACCCTGAACCCAGTGGCGGATCCAGGAATTTTTTTTGGGTGGTGCACTACTTTTATATGTTTCAATTTCACCGAGTCGGGTATATAAAATTCCGGGTCGGTTTGAGGTTCGGGTCAGTTCGATGGTTCGGGAAAAGTTCATTACATAATAAAAATACGATAAAATAATAAAAGAGACACCGTCATTAGAAATTAAAAAACACATAATATCAATACAATAGTCTTTATGAATTAAAAAAAAATGCTTATAGTTGTTCCCTACGAGTCTTCATCTTTTGAAATCGTTGCATTACTTCTTCAACCGAAACTTGTTGGAGGAATTCCCTTTCAATGTAACAAATGCAAGAATCGTTCATGTATTCATCACCCATCCTATTACGCAAATCCGTTTTCACATTCTTCATTGAAGAAAAACATCTTTCAACATTTGCCGTTGCAACCGGCAAAACCAATGATAACTTTATTAAACGATACACTAACGGATAATCAATGTGTAATCTTGTTTTCACCATCATTTTAGCAAGATCACCTACGCCACTCAAGTTGGCAAACCGCTTATCTTCTTTTACGTTAGTAATGTAGTGGCCAAGTTCATATACAAGCTTATCCTTTTCATCAAAATCAAAATCACATAGATACATCTCGGCCAAGTTTATCAAGTTTACTTTACTAAAGGCACTAAAATTACAAGACGGGCTCAAAGAACTCATATTAGTAAGCAATTTAGTGGTTACCTCATTAAAGCGGCTTCCAAGCTCTTGAATTTGCATATCGAGAACAGTGTTGAAATTATTAACCACATAATGATGACGATTGGTGATACCGGTCTTCTTTCTTTTAAATCTCGGGTCAACATACTCGGTTTCCATATCAACCACTTCAATTTCATATTTTTCACAAAAGGATGTGACATGTTCCAAAAGTGAGTCAAAACCTTCAAGTCGATACCATTTTAGGCCTTCATCAGTTAACTTAACTAGCTTAACTGCATTCAACATATCTTGATCTTTTCTTTGAAGCGCTTGACACAATGTGTTAGTAACACCTAAGATGTATTTCATCAAATGTAAATAAAATACAAAATTAAAAGTTTTTATGAATTCTTGAAGCCCACGTGATTCATTTTGGTAATTTGAAAACTCTCCCGATTTTTCTATATATTCAAGCACGTCAATAACACTAGGATATAAAGTAAGCAAACGGAGAATTGTTTTTTCATGAGAACTCCAACGTGTATCCCCAGCTCTTGCAAGTGACAATTCTTGATTCTTTCCACTTCCGGTTTCAACTTCCGAATTCAATCCCAAACTTTCTCTTTGACTTTCTCTTAACAAATCTATTCTTTTACAGGATCCACCAACAACATTTACTAAATTTGATAATTCTTTATAAAGTCTGTAAATCTCATAATGTTTGGTTGCAAGGCCCACAACAACATGTTGAAGTTGGTGAGCAAAACAATGAACATAATACGCCGAAGAATTTTCTTTCAAAATTAAAGCTTTCAAACTATTAAACTCACCGGACATGTTGCTTGCACCGTCATATCATTGGCCTCTTACCCTACCAATACTCAAGTTGTGGCGAGCAAATAGGTCATCAATTGCAGCTTTAAGAGATAACGCGGTTGTTTCCATAACATGAACAAGGCCAATAAATCGCTCCTTCACAAATCCTAATTTATCAACATATCTTAAAACCACGGCCATTTGTTCTTTTTTAGAAATATCTCTCGATTCATCAACTAATATGGAAAAGATATCATCATTAAGTTCTTCAAATATCCTCTTTAATACTTCTTCTGCAAAACAATTACAAAGTTCTTTCTGGATTGATGGAGACGTCATTTGATTATTCCCGGGAGCATTACCCAATATAACCTTACCAATTTCTTCACTTAGTTCTCCAAACACTTTTAAGAACTCAATAAAATTTTCCCTGTAAAGAGATTCTTCAGACTCATCATGACCATGAAAAGCTAATGAACCATTCAACAATGCTTTGGTAAGTCTAGCCGAAGCATGTAATCGGATTCTATATTGTTTTTTATGTAGATCTGTTCCCTTATCAATGGCCACAGGTATAGACTGAGCTTGGTTAAGTAAGTCTTTCCCCTTTTTACGTGCTTTGTTGTGAAAACTATTGATTTTTCCAACATGATTGCTAAATTTCTCCCGACACCTATTCCAACATCGCAATCCTTCACTTAGAAATGCATCATTTTGTCCACTTTCCTTAAACAAGTAACAATGCAAACAATACACTTTATCCGCTTTGACACTATATTCCAACCAATTTCCAAATTCACTAGTGTACCATTCCTCATTAAAGCGTCTTAATTTACCACCAAAATTTGTTAGAGGACAATCATGCCCGGTTGGTTGACATGGACCTCTAAGTAGATATGCCCGTCTAATTTCATCTTTTTGACTTGGGTGATAAGATGAAATTGGTTGCCTTTCGGAAGGATCCCATGGTAGATCATCCAAATTTATTTTTAATGGTTTACTACTTGAAGATGATGATCCAAGGTTCGATGGTTCACTTTGATAATATTTCTTCATATTCAAAATACCTACAAATCAACAATTTCAAACTAACAAATTTAAAACTAAGAAACTAACAAAAACTAACAAACTAACAAATTAAAACCAATAATCTAACAAACTAAAACTAAATTTAACAAATAGCTTAACAATTAAGTAGTTAACACTTAACAATTATGAACAGTTAACATTTAACAATGAATTATTACCTTCAAAGTGGGAGGATTCGAGACTTCGAGTAAGAGTAAGCAGTGGCAGGAGGACGGGGATCAAAGACGGGCTGAGTGGCTGATAGAGTGATAGACTGATAGAGTGAGTGGCTGATAGACTGATATACTGGTTGGTCAGGGGTTGTGCGGGGTAGGCGGGCAGCGGGAGTGGCTGAGGGAGGCTGCTGGCGCCGGCGGACTGCGGTGGACGGTGGTCAGTGGCTTACGGTGGTCATATACGGCGACGGACGACGGTGGACGACTGCTGTTGCCTGTTTGCGAAGAGAGGCGCTGCTTTGCTTATGTTTGTTATAAAAAACCCTAACATCAGTTAGGGTAACTTAGTAAGAAACAAACAAAAAAAAAACTATAGAAACAGGATTAGAACCTGCGACCTCCGGGTTACAAAACCCACAAACTACCATCCGAGCAAGCACTTTATATGTTTTTAAGATGGTTCCTGTATAATTTATAGGGTGGTTCCTTTATTATTTTCTATATATAAATACACTATAATTTCGAAACTCGGGTGGTTCCGCGGAACCACCCGTTACTACCGTAGATCCGCCCCTGCCTGAACCAACCATCATATTCATGGTTGAGTTTTGGAAACCGGAAATCATATTTGGGTTAGGGACTCCGAAACCTAGATATTCATGAATACCAACAAATTGTATAAACTGATATAAAGGTGATATAAGAGACAAACTGGTAATCCTAGTTCATATAAACTTAATTGTTAAGTTCACCTTAAAAGCACATATGAGGGTTGGTCTTCTTGCAAAACCGATTATGTATACAACTATTTTTGTGAGAGAATTTAGTTCTAATTTATACGCATCTATCAATTTGACCAATCATTTAAGATTGATCTATGCATTTTATACCTTATCAATCGTCTTCTGTCACCCTTTCTATGTAACAAAATTAAGTTCGAATCCTCTAAAGCACATGAGTTTGGTTTTATCAAACTAAACTAACATTAAACTTCACATCTGAGTTAACTTAAAGAATCCAAATTCTAACCTCCATAACCCTATGTTGGTTATTTACGTGTCCCGTAAGTTATGAATTTATATATTTAAAATAACCACCATAGTGGCCATCTTCAACCAAAATACGGCTCAGTTGATGCTCTCTTCAGTTTCTTCCAATATATTAACTAATTTTACTTCTATATTTAGCAAACTTCCTTATCCAAACCCAATTATAAATACCATCGTTTCCGAACATCTCATGCATTCAAATCCTACATCAACAACAACAACAATGGCTACTCACATCAAAGCTAATAGTCATCTTTCACAAAGTGTTATTGTTCTTGCTTCTATTCTATGCTTGTCTCTTTTTAGTTCATGCATCTGTGAAGCTAAACTTAACGTGGGTGAAGAAGCTGGCTTTGTTCAAATCAGTGGAGCTAACTTTGTTATCAACGGAACGCCTTTTCTATTCAATGGGTTTAATGCGTATTGGATGATGAATGTAACCACTGATCCTAGCGAGAGGAACAAAGTAAGCCAAGTCCTACATGACGCTGCAGATGCTGGTCTTTCGGTGTGTCGCACATGGGCTTTTGCAGATGGTGCTGATGATAAAGCTTTACAAATTTCACCGGGAGTATACAATGAACGTGCATTTCAGGTACCAAACATCTTGTATTTTGTTAGCATAGTATTAGTATAGAGAGAATTTTGTACTAATGAAAGATGTGGATTTAATATATACACAGGGATTGGATTTCGTGGTCGCAGAAGCAAGAAAATACGGTCTTCGGTTGATATTAAGTTTCGTTAACAATTACAAAGACTTCGGAGGAAGACCGCAATATGTTGATTGGGCTAGAAGCTCGGGTGTTCAGAACATTAGCGATGATGATTTCTACACAAACCCTACAGTCAAAGGGTATTACAAGAACCATGTTGAAGTAAGAATAAAATTAAAGTTTATGTTTAATGAAAGAGCCAAATATGTTTTTGTAGTGACTTATATATATATAACTATGACTGCAGAGAGTTATTACTAGAATCAATACAATCACTAAAATCCCTTACAGTGAAGACACTACAATCATGGCATGGGAACTCATAAACGAGCCTCGTTGCCAAGTAGATTACTCGGGAAGAATGGTTAATGTGAGTGAATATTGTAGTTATTTTAGTTGCATGAATGGTTAAATATATGAATCTGAACTTATGTATTTGTTTAGGATTGGGTTCAAGAAATGGCTGTGTTTGTTAAGTCATTGGATCAACATCATTTGTTGGAGGTTGGGATGGAAGGGTTTTATGGAGACACAATGCCCGAACGAAAACAAATGAACCCTGGTTACCAAGTTGGAACTGATTTCATCAGTAGCAATCTTGTTAAGGAAATCGATTTCGCCACAATACATGCATATCCAGATCAATGGTAATTAATAAATACAACTGATAATTATCCATATATATATGCAATAGAAGGAGGGTAAATTTACCTTATGTTTTACTTAACTGTAGGTTGTCTGGACAAAGTGAGGATTTGCAAATGGCATTTATGCAACAATGGATGTCAAGTCACTACGAAGATTCAAGAATTGTCCTAAAGAAGCCATTGGTGATAGCCGAGTTTGGAAAGGCAAGCAAAGATCCAGATTATAACATCAACGTTAACAAAAGAGATCCGTACATGAATGCCGTTTATAGAAACATTTATATGGAGGCAAAGAGTGGAGGGACGGTTGGTGGTGGACTGGTGGTTTAGTGTGGCAGCTGTTGGCCGACGGGATGAGTTCCTACGATGATGGATACGGAATTATCTTGTCGGAAACTCCGTCTACTGATGGCATCATTTCGCAGCAATCTCATGCCATGGGCACTCTATCAGTACACTTGTTAACAAATGGACCTCAAAATCATGTTGCTAAAAGTCATGCCCCTGAATTTAAGTTTGATCAAGCTAGAGGTCCGTCATATGTGGCAAACCTTCGTCATAGAAAAGGATTGAGAAAGGCAGGTCCTTGATTGAGCCTGCCGATCAAGATCCACTTATGATTTTTTTCATTACAATTCTGTTTTAATTCGTATCATCTAGCCCTGAAGTTTGGTTATCCTAATCTGAAAGATTGATCTATATATAATATTGGCTTTTAAATTTTAAACCTTGTAGCATCTAGCTTTTCTCTTCAGTTATATAATTCTAGGTACTTGCCTTTTGAAAAAGAAACGAAAGTATTATGATTATCTTTGTTTCGATAGACAACAACAGACTAATCAATCATGTTATAGGAGACTTGTATATTCAATGGCTGATTTTGAACATTTAATTAGACTGCGCCGGAAGTAATGGGATCAAAATTGTTTTTCCCTGTTTTTAAGTTTATGGTCGGCGATGCAGTTCTGGTTGGGTCAAACAATAAAAACTCCAAATTTGATCATTTAAATTACCTTTCTTACATATAAAAATCATTTTTTTAAAGAACAAAGACAATTAGATACAAGGGGAAAGATGAGTACCTGAAAAAAATAAAAAGAATAACAACTCAGCCAATGCGACCTTTAAGCTCTTTTAACTCTTTTGCTCTTTTAACTCTTTTGTTTGTTACACGTATGAATCAAAACTTTCAGCAAGTTTATTTTCGACACAAATAGTCTAGCAAGGCTGGACTCAATGCATATAATGTATTTTATTTTAACTTTTTCGCCAAAAATACACTATTGAGCGAAAAAGCTGGTTGGGTTGCGTCCTGGTCTGACCCGTGAAAAGATTCGCAGTTGCAGATATTACCTCCCGTCATTGTGCTATCTGTAGTGGATAATTAGTGCCCAAAGATGATGATTTTAGTCACTTAAGTGACACAAATGAAGTTTGGGCTATCAAATTGGTTTAAAACAGAATTCCTCTCGATCCCAATCTAGAATATTGTTGCGAATCCTTTTCCTGTTTGATGGCTCAAAAATAATGCTCAGGGTGAACATCTATGAAATCTGTTAATTTCATGTTTAATAAATCTTCAATGTGTAATAACTCCAAATAATATATTTATCATAAAACCTAATTAACATATTTTAATTGATTAAATTGAATACATAAAGGGGTTAGTCCTTTTGGTAGAGACACATGCTTTTTAAAGAGGAGATTCTAGGTTCAAACCTGGTCAAAGACGTCTAATATTGGTATAGAGTAGACATATGAACTTGTTATTAAAATAAAAGAATACATAAAGGGGACGTTTATTAGTTAATCGGTACGTTTGGTTGAAAAACTGAAATATGGGTTTAGGAAATGCATAAACTTATTTAGTTTTCTTTCTTTTTTTTTTCTAACACAAACTTATTTTTATTTCTAAAAATAGAAAACGAATGACACATGCATTGTCGCGTTTTCCAAATAATATGGGAGATGTATTATGACTTATGAGTGAATTTGTATATTAGGGTACGTTTTGTCTTTTTCACGTGTGCATTTGCTAACTTGAATGATCTAAACTCTAAAGTCTAGAATATTACACACTGGATGGGAAAAAAATTGTTAATTTTGGTTTGCGATTTAATGAAAAAGGAGTTTCATTTCTTGGTATGTTTAGTTTCACAACTTATTGGAATCAAAATCTCATTTACATATGTGGCAGTTAACAAATGCACAAGTTGAAAAGTCGAAGCGTACCTAACATGCAAATTGTTGCATAATGCATCTCCCATATTATTTGGAAAACTCCACAATTCATATGCATCGAATTTTTTTTTTTCCATTTTTAGAGAAAAGAAAAAAAAGCAAAGAAAGTTTATGCTTTTCCTCCACTCACGTTTCACTTTTCAACTAGCTACTTACCGGTTAACTAACAAACGACACCTTTATGTATTCAATATAATTAAATAACATACATTAAGTTGGAATTTTTATATAAATAACATTTCCATATAATTTTATAGTTCAATCCTTTTGCGACATTTGAGTAGCTAAACACGTCATTTTGTCACTAAATGCCCGATTAGTCTCTGTGGTTATGATTTATGAAACAAAGTTAATACTTGAATAAATTAATTTATAATTACTAATTGTAAATACTAAAACAAAGGTGATAATAGGAGGATAAGTTGTAATAATAGTTCATATGAACGTTATGTTAAGCTCACCTCAAAAGCACATATAAGCGTTGGTCTTCTTGCAAAAACAATGTATTTCATGTTTTATACATGATAGATCTAGCCCTTAAATTCTCATAATATTCCATCACTAGTTTCTCTCAATTGTATATAATAATTATTATATGTGTCTATTTCATTATGATTTTTAGATTTGATATCTTATCAACCGTCTTCTGTCAACCATGTCACCCAACAAAATTGAGTTCGAATCCTTCAAAGCACATGAGTTTCGTCTTATCAAATAAAGCAAACAATAAAATTCACATCTATTCTAACTTACAAAATCCGAAATCTAGCGCATCTTAACTTATGTTAGTTATTTGCTTGTGCTTATATATTTATTATAACCACCATAGTGGCCAACTTCAAGCAACATACGGCTCCATTGGTGCTCTCTTCAGTTTTTTCCAATGTCTTACTTCTATATTTAGAAAACTTTCCTTATCCAAAATTGATTATAAATACTCTATCCGTTCCATTAAAAGTAGGGTCGGCCCAATCTTTTTAGAGGCCTAAAGCAAATAAAAAATTTGAGGCCTTTCACGAGTTATTTTGTTACCAATCTGTTATTTTATTTTGTCAAATATAGATTATACTAAATTTTAATAGCATAAATATTTATGCATAATACGCGTGTAAATATTTAAACATTTAACCGTTGAAACCTACAATCTATATTTAGACATATGTTATAAACATCAAAAGATATATATAAAAAAGTTTAAATATTGATAAAAAGTACTAATTATAAACAACGTAAATAATAGATATGTGCAATAGACTATTAGATTAAAAAAGAAAGGAAGAATAAAAAAGAGAAAAGATTTTAATAAAAAAAATTGAAAACACATAGATTAATAGAGAAAAAAAATGAGTGGTTGACATTCAATTGTGTGGTTTCAATCCAACTCGTTCGATTGATCTGGCTTTCTACTCCTATCGATCTCTCTACAAGTTGGCACAAACCTAGGTTCTAAATTCTTTCAAAATATGGAGGCCTTCTCAAATTAGAGGCCTCAAGCCTTTGCTTCACTTGATTATATGGTAGGGCCGGTACTGATTAAAAGTGTCCACATTTCCTTTTTTATTTATCTCGTTACAAATGTTCACTTTCAAAATTTATTAGCCAATTTCCAAGTTTACCCTTAAACACACACAACTAATATTAATAAATAATATCGATGACCCACTTTTCAAGGGCATTATTGTCATTTGATAAGCAAAGAAGACAATAATTTAATCTACCTTAAACTTTATGTTTTTTTCAAACTAAGACAGTTTAACCGGGACGGATGGAGTACCATCTTTCACAGCATCTCATGCATTCAAATCAAATCCTCCACCAACAATGCCTACCTCTAGTCATGATCTTTCACAAAGTGTTATAACTGTTCTTGCTTCTTTTCCATGCTTGTCTCTTTTTGGTTCATGTATTAACGTGGGTGAAGAAGCTGGCTTTGTTCAAATGATCAATGGAGCTAACTTTGTTATCGACGGGACGCCTTTTCTATTCAATGGGTTTAATGCGTACTGGATGATGAATGTAGCCACCGATCCGAGTGAGAGGAACAAAGTAAGCCAAGTCCTACACGATGCTGCAGATGCTGGTCTTTTGATGTGTTGTACATGGGCTTTTGCAGATGGTAAAGCTTTACAAATTTCACCAGGAGTACGTATACAATGAACGTGTATTTCAGGTACCGGCCATCTTTAATTATGTTAGCACAGTATAGAAAGGCTTTTTACTAACGAATGATGTGGTTCTTAATTTATACACAGGGATAGGATTTTGTGGTCTCTGAAGCAAGAAAATACGGTCTTCGGTTGATATTTAGTTTCATTAACAATTACAAATTAAAGACTTCGGAGGGAGACCGCAATATGTTGATTGGGCTAGAAGCTCGGGTGTTCAGAACATTAGTGATGATGATTTCTACACAAACCCTATAGTCAAAGGATATTACAAGAATCATGTTGAATTATCAATAAAATTAAAGTTTATGTTTAATGAAAGAGCCAAATATGTTTTTGTAGTGACTTATATTATAACTATGATTGCAGAGAGTTATTACAAGAATCAATACAATCACTAAAATCCCTTACAGCGATGACACTACAATCATGACATGGGAACTCATCAATGAGCCCCGTTGCAAAGTAGATTACTCCGGACAAATGGTCAATGTGAGTGAATATCATAGTTATTTTGGCTGCATGAATGGTTAGTTATGTACCTAGATCAATATGAATCTGAACTAATGTTTTTGTTTAGGATTAGGTACAAGAAATGGCTGTGTTTGTTAAGTCACTGGATCAACATCATTTGTTGGAGGTTAGGATGGAAGGGTTTTATGGAGACACCATGCCTGAACGAAAACAAATGAACCCTGGTTACCAAGTTGGAACTGATTCATTAGCAGCAATCTTGTTAAGGAAATTGATTTCGCCACTATACAACACGCCTATCCTGATTAGTGGTAATTATTAATAAGTACAAATGATAATTAACCTGTTATCCGTATATGCAATTGAAATAGGGTAAATTTACCTTATGTCTTACTTAATAACTGTAGGTTGTCTGGACAAAGTGAGGATTTACAAATGGCATTTATGCAACAATGGATGTCAAGTCACTACGAAGATTCAAGAACTAAAGAAACTATTGGTGATAGCGGAGTTTGGTAAAGCAAGCAAATATCCAGATTATAACATTAACATTAAAAAAAGAGATTCATACATGAATGTTGTTTATAGAAACATTTACACGGAGGCAAAGAGTACGTGGAGGGACGGTTGGTGGTGGTATAGTGTGACAGCTCTTGGCAGACGGGATGAGTTCCTATGATGATGGGTACAGAATTATCTTGTCAGAAAATCCGTCCACTAATGGCATCATTTCGCAACAATCTCATGCCATGGGCACTCTATCACACTTGTTAATTAATGGACCTCAAAATCATGTTGCTATAAATCATGCTCCTAAAGTTGAGTCTGACCAAGTTAGTGGTCCTTCATCTGTGGAAAATCATCGTCATCGAAAAGGATTGAGAAAGGCAGGTCCTTGATATTCTGTTGATCAAGATTCACTTATGAATTTTTTTCCTTACAGTTGTATACTTGGCATTGAGTTCGATTTCTATCAACATCATATGTTTTTAATTAATTACCAAAATAGATAATGAAGTGGAAATTGTTAAATAAAAAACTTGTACACCCATCTTATATGGAGGACCTAATTGAATGATATGTGAATAATAGGTCTTCTTTTAACTTTAATTAAACCAAAATAAACAATGAAGTGGAATTTGTTAAATTGGAAACTTGTATACTTGACATCCTATGTGGAAGGTCTAGCTGAATGATATGTGGATAATAGGTCTTCTTTTAATAGTATCGATAGAAGTTAGATTAGATTTAGCTATTAGTGTTGGGGATTCGGGTATTGCAACACAATACTGCAAGAGAAATAATAAACGAAGATGAACACGCGAGATTTACGTGGTTCGGTCGGCTGACCTACGTTCACGGGCTGCAACCAGGATACTTTTATTATTGCCTTCTGCCTCACTCGTGATGAGGAATTACAAGTATAAGACTAAATATATATAGATACAAGATTAGGGTTTTCTACTTGTTCATCAAGAAACTAATATGGCTTTAATTAAAACAAAGTGGGCCAACCCATTTGATCTTCTAATTTCCTGCTCCATAGTACTCATAAACCGGACCCAAAACAATCGAGCCTCCACATTAAACCCAAAAATCTCCCACTTGGAGGCTTGATAATCTTCAAACTGCCTACCGATGATTGCTTGTACCTATTGCAATATTCCTCGTCTTCCTGGTTGCATCTGCCTTCTTATCAGTTAACCTGAACGCCCGTTGAAGCCCCCTGAGCTCCAACACATCAGTCATGGCTACAACTGCCACAGATTTGTTCTCTGTCCCTACCGGCTCCCACTTACACGAACTGCCGAATCCTGGAATACCTTGAGAACAAACAACACTCTCCATATTAAGCAGGTAATCTTCTGGAGAGACTTTAACTGCTGAAATACTGGTTCTCTAGCTAAAGCTTTCACTGGCTGACTGCCAGTGCTCCCACTGCCACGAAAACCTCTGACTGGTTTTTCTGAACCTCTTCTAGCACGTTCAACCTGAATCTGACCTATGGCTCTGGATTTATCTCATGCAAAACAAACATTCTTCTGCCCACTAGACTCTATGAACCGGACTTTGGTATTCTTCTGAACTGGGTCGGTCACTCCCTCAAACGATAAACTGACGATATACAATGAACCCCTCTCTCTTCCTCGAGCGATGACAAGATTTCCCTTCACAACTTTCCACTGCTCATTCCTAAATTTAACCTCATGTCCCTGTTCATTCAACTGCCCGACAGAAATCAACTTTTTCTTTAAGCTTGGAATCACTCTGACATCCTTCAAGGTCTATGAACCGGCTGAAGTAACTAAATTCATGTCTCCCATGCCCGTAACATCAAGAACATCATTGTTCGCCAGTCTAACCTTACCAAAATCACATTCCTTCAAATTATGCAATGCTACACTGTTGTGGGGAGCATGAAATGAAGCACCAGAATCCATGACCCAGGAATCAACATTATACTCAACACTAAGAACTAAAAACTCATCCTCTGAGTGTTCTTCTGCAGTGTTGACGTCTTTCTTTTCATTCTTATCATTCGGACACTGATTCCTAAAGTGTTCCACTTCATTGCAGTTCCAACATACCACATCCTTCCGAGTCCTAGACTGACTCCTTTACTTCTTCCCACTCCCACTACCTCTGTTATTTTTCCTTCCTCTGCCACCATACATTAAATCACTTGATGATTCACCTGAATTTCTTCGCCTAACGTCTCCGTCTAAAATAAGATCCCGAATCCCATCAAAAGTGAACTCACTGGTTGAACTAGTAATCGTTGTAACTGTTCCTGACCAGCTATCTGGCAAGGACGATAACAGTAGTAGAGCCTGAACCTCTTCCTCGAATTTGATACTAATTGACCCAAGTCTTGACAAAATCGAGTTTAATTTGTTGATGTGTACTGTGTGACATTCGTCAAATTCGGGTTTTTGATTTCTTTTTCGCGTTTTATTTTAATAAATTATACTTCAAACCCGTATTGTATTGTAAACCCGACCCGGTAATTATATAAATCTTTTAAGTCGATCTTTAAATCTTCCACTTACTTAGTTCATCAAATCCGTCATGTAGATGTGTACTAATCGTAGTTCATTCAACATAAAAAAATTAGTTTATAAATTGTAAGGGGTAATTTTTGCCATTTTCGAATCTACATTAACTTTTCTAAAGCTTAATACCCTTTTGTAAAATATTTAGAACTTGAGGGGCCAAAGTTAAACATCTATAACCCACCTATATAAACAAAAAAAAAACCTAACCCTAACTTTATACATTCAGCCGCCACCCCCCCCCCCCCCCTTAGCCGATTTCCGGCGACCCGATTCCGGCCACCTCGGAATTCCGACGAGAAGCCTCCAGCCACCTCCCCTATTCCCTTCTCGTTCTCCGGTAACCACCTCTCCTCCTCTCCCTCGGTTTTCATTTTCTGGCGGCTCTATCCCTCTCTACTCGTTTTTCCGGTGACCGGAAAACCGGCCACCGGTGTACCGCCGTGCACCGCCTCTCCTCTCGCTAACCCCGTCTCTCTCTATCTGCTCTATCTCTCCGCCTCTCTCTGTCTCTCTCTTTATCTCTCTATCTCTCTCTGTCTCTATCTCTCTCACACTGGTGCGTATTTCCGGCGCGCCTCCGGCGGCCGGAATGGAATCCGGCGACAGGTAGGAAGACTGGTGGTGGTGACCCACCACATATCAGACAGCCTATATCTCCGACGACCCTACTCGGCTTCGACAATTGCTTTCGGTCAAACATCATATGGTAAGGGATTTAGAGTTTTAATCGTCCTTATATATAACTCATAATCGGTAATCAAGTCACAAATCTGGTCCCCCCTTAAACCGACTTTGGAGAGTGTTGGAATCATTTTTATTTATCTCCTAACTTATTATTAGTATGATTATTATTCGTAGTATTATTATTATTATTTTCTTTAACAAAAGAAATTTTATTTTTCTTCTTATTATTATTATTATAATTACTTTCATAAATTATAGATTATTATTACTATAATTATTATTATCATTATTAGTATGATTATTAAGTAATACTATAAATTCTATTATACAAATATTATCTACTTGTTTTATCGAACCGAAACCCATGTCAGGCCTAGTTGTCGTTTAAAGTCATTGTCCCTCGAATTATATCTTTTTATCACTAATACTTCTATTATTAAAATGTTATAAGTATTAGTTATTATTAATATGGCACATATAATTAGTATAATAATAATAATAATTATTATTATTAAATCTTATAAATCTATTAATAACATATTCAACAATAAAGTAATAATTATTATATTTATTATTACTACTACTACTACTACTACTAGTTTCAATAATAATTCTCAATTTGCAGTATTATTATATATTATATTCACCATTATCTTATATATCTAGATATATATAACATGTTCTAAAGTTATTATTATCATAACTATCCTTATTATTAATAATATCATTTTATTTTAAATTATACATTAAGTGCGAGTCCCTAATCATTAACAAACTAACCGGTAACCCGATTTCAACCTAACCTCCTCGTTCAATGTTTCTAATATAATTTCATTATGGTTTCAAGTTCAATAATATATATTACATTAATTATTTTAGCTAAGGTTTTTATCGTTTCAAGTCGGATATGTTCGTTTACCGTTCGAGCTTCATTTATTTATCTATTTATTTCTCGGTTCATCAATCGAAGTGAGTACTTTCATACCCCTTTTTTTTCATCTTTCGTTTTGGGGTGACATTTCATACTTATTAAACTAAATGCTTTATTTACTTGAATCTTAAACCCACAAACATGATTGTATACTTTACCTGAATAAATGCTTGATTTGGTGTTCTATGCTTATATGATTATGTGCTTATGTGTTTATCGCTTTTGGATGGTGGAACTATAAATCCTATACCATTTGGCAACCCCTCATGGCAAGGTGTCGTTAACGTAATGCAATTAACGATAACTATAAAATCCTAGAATAGCTAGGTGGTGCTAATGTGTTTAGCAATTGTCATAAAATCCTAGATATCTAGGTGGTGCTAATGTGTTTAGCAATTGTCATAAAATCCTAGATAGCTAGGTGGTGCTAATGTGTTTAGCAATTGTCAATTTATCCAACTCTAGTGCTTTTATTCATTGTTTTGTATACAAGTTTTGTGGCTTTTATTACTATATACTTATATGCTCAAACTTATTAATTGCTCACCAACCTTTGTGTTGACAAACTTTATTTTATGAAATGTTACAGGTTTGACTTTTGTTTGACTCGAGGACTTGATGAGAAACGTTACCAAGACTATTAGGGTATTAGTAAAACGAACAATATAAATGTTACTTGTATTAAATTTGTTTGTGTGAACGAGAGGTGTTGATTATTGATTTATGAAATAAATGAGTTGATTAAATATTATCACTTTAAATAGTGTCTTGTGTATTTGTCCAATCACGTTGCACCCCGGCATGTTCCGCCTTTGGTCGGGGTGTGACAGATTGGTATCAGAGCCACAAGACTATAAGATAGGTGGTTAGACGTAACGGCCTAGTATAGTCTTTACTTTAGGGTCCTTATACGTGTTGCCTATACGTGTTTACCCTACTTGATTGTTCAATGCACTTGTTTATTTATATACTTATTTATTTTATCAAATCATAAATATACATATACACACTTTCATAGTATTCCAAGGTATCTTTGCCTTAAAACGCAAAAACATTAGTTTTTATTGTGTTTTATGGATCACGAGCTTAACTTGGATCCCGTTGTTTCAAATCTCCTTAAAGATTGTCTCATATGAGATAACCATTTTAAGTAGTCGAATGCGAGCGTTCCGCCCGCCATCCAAATTTTCAGTGTTAAAACAATAGAACTACGGTGATTTCGAAAGAATAAAACAAGGCCAGTGTTATTTTTTTTTTTTTCTTCTTTGGATGATTCAACACAACAAAAACTTTGTTGACTTTTTATTTTATTTAACTTGGCGTGGTGGCTGTGTGTTCACAAAAGAGAACAACCTTTTTACTTATTTTCTTTATTGTCTCTTCTGGTTGATGGACCCAAGAAATAGTGGTGGGGTTGACTACTGTATAGATCGAATAATCAAAGTTGAATTAATCGTTAACTGCCAAAAAATATATAAAACGTAACTCATGTTCGATCCACATAATTACTCTAGCGATTGTGTTTCCCCTGTGTGTAACCGTAACCTGACTCTGATACCACTTGTTAGGGATTCGGGTATTGCAACACACACAAATACAAATAATACTGCAAGAGAAATAATAAACGAAGATGAACACGCGAGATTTACGTGATTCGGTCGGCTGACCTACGTCCACGGACTGCAACCAGGATACTTTTATTATTGCCTTCTGCCTCACTCGTGATGAGGAATTACAAGTACAAGACTAAATATATATAGATACAAGATTAGGGTTTTTTACTTGTTCATCAAGAAACTAATATGGGTTTTAATTAAACAAAGTGGGTCAACCCAGTTGATCTTCTAATTCTTGCTCCATAGTACTCTTAAACCGGACCCAAAATAATTGAGCCTCCACATTAAACCCAACAATTAGAACATTAGTTAAAAATATGAACGCGTATTATTCCAACAAAAACATGTAATTAAGCTATCGAAGTTCATCAAAAACCCGTATGTATCTAGACAACAAAATATAGAACATTCACGAATGAAATGTAAAATTCCCAATTCAACATGTTAAAAGTTTACATCCATGTATACTTATTCTACTTTTTAGTTTAATAATTCTTGTTCTAATTATGTCTTTTATTTGGTTTATGGGCTTGTGGATGATCTTGTGTGTCTTGGCTCATGGATGGGCTTACAAGTGAGGGCTTATGGGTACATCTAACTCGTTCTCTTCATCAACATTTGGGCATTCCTCTTCAAGCTATGCTTCTTTCACTACTGGCTCCTCTTGATGATTTGTTATTATTGCAATAATTTCTCACGGTTTTATCTCATTTGTCTTCTTCATCTTATAATTTGTGTCCATGGTTATAGTTTTGATTATTGGAAATAAAAGAAACCTTTAATTACCTGTTTATAACTTGGTATAAGAGCTGATGTGCTCCTAAATAGACGGTTTCTTATTTCGATAACAAACCTTGCTGACAGGAAAAAGCGAGTAGTGGTTCGCCGATATTCTTTATTTCCAATTAGGTATGTTATTCCCTATTATATTTGTTGTTTTGATTGGAGGTTGTGTTTCGTCAAGTTTGTGGCTGTTTCAATTGCTCTGTCAATTCATTTTTATTCAAGGTTTAATCAAGTAAAATAAATGGTCGCTAACCTAGCTACTATAATTGATTCGACAAAAATGGTCACAGTTTATATTAATGAAAAATGAAAATAAATTATGGTTACAAAAATGTCACCACTACTTTAATACGAAACCTCTAAACACTTTTCATGATATTTTTAGCTTATAGTAGTCATTGTTGATATATAGAAGATTTGAATGCATGATCATATACGTACGTACGAGATATTGTTGGGATACGAAAGTATTTATAAACGGTTTTAGATAAGGAAGTTTACTATATATAGAAGTAAAAGATATTCGAAGAGAGCAGGAAGTGAGACGTATTGCTAGAAGATGAACGAACATGGTGGTGGTTATTATATAATGAAGAAAATAAATAATAATTTATGGGACAAGCAAATAACTGGAGCGTCAGATTTTGGATTCTGTTACTTCGGTACATTACTTACTTTTCTATTTTATTAATTATCTGATTTGATTACGTTCAATATATGTATGAAGTATAGGTGATGCGGGAGCCAAAGTCCCGAGTCCAGGGGGATCATTCCGACTGTTTTACCAAATTAAAAATCTACTATATATATTAGGAAAGCTAAACGAGACCCTAGTTAGCGTGAGTCTTATTGAAAGGGCCTCCTCCTGCCGGTTGTAGCTTCTGATCCAGATGCTAAACGGTTTGTATTCACAGGTTGAAAGATCGGGTTTGACACAAACATCAAAATCTTAACTGAACACACAAACTCGAACATGACTCATGTGGTGGCTATGGGAGAGTGAAATAAATCAATGGCTTTAGGCCCTTATTATTTTAGGGCACTCAAATTTTAAAAAGCAGTAAATTTTGGTTTTGAGATTGTTTGGCGATAAGGTTTGTGGTCTATAACTACGTACACATATGTACATATAACTGACATGAGAATCACATAATCGAAAACAATTTATCTTATGAAATTGACCTCAATTTTATCATGCGCAGCACTTTAGACCTCTAGTGAGATTGAGATGACATATAGTTTACGACTCAGCTGATTAATTAGACCATGAGCTAAATAGGCCAAGAATCCTTAAATGATACCGAGATGAGAAATATTTAACGAGACAACTGAGCTTTATAACACGTGAATATTCAAAACGTAAAATACAAGATTAATTTTGGACCCTTTGCGAATGTTTGTACTCTTGATGAATATAATAGTTAGCGAGACAACGTTACTATAAGTACACATACCAAAGATCGATCTGTTATTTACACGAATTACTAGGAAGTAATGCCAAGCCGTGTCAGCTGTAGGCATATGTGATTTGCCGTTGTAACGTAGGATGAAACATGCCTATATATAGAACGTTTAGATATTGTTAGCAGTATATATGATCATGATGTTCGGAACTTTGATTCTCTCTTTATCAAATAAAATGTGTTATGTGTCGTTAGCCATGTTCATTAGCGCTTCACTCACATAGTTGTTTCATGATTCTAAGTTAGTCAATAGTCGTAAGGCGTCGTGAAGTATCAAGACAGGCTCAAGGTTAAAGCTAACATTGAGCATATTGTAGCTCCTAGACTTACTAAACCTTGTATCACACAGCTTCCTTATGAAGAATCTCGATCCATTTCATAAAATTAAGATTTAAAACAATGTATTTAATAACAATTCAATTCATATAACGTATTGAGGCATCTGGAAACTCCAAAATGACTTGGTTTTCAACCAAAACAAGCCGTTTAAAAAACGTAATTGTGGGGATTAGAAGCTAAAGTTTTATATAGATCAAGCACATATATCAAGAAATTAGATCGAAAGTTTAAAATCCATAAGTAGGCCCACAAAGTCATTTTTACAAACTCTCAAGGCACCGATAGACGATCTTCAACCTGATCAAATTCGATTTCATGAGAATGGTCTATAGGCACTGTTTGAGGTCCGGTTCTTAACAACTGTGATAGAGTGGTCATGGCATGAGATTGCTGCGAAATGAGACCATCGGTGGATGGGCTTTCAGATAAGATGATTTCGTATCCATCACCGTAGGAACCCATTCCATCCGCCATAAGTTGCCACACTAAACCACCGCCAACCGTCCCTCCAGTCCTTGCCTCCATGTAAATGTTTCTATAAACAGCACTCATGTATGAATCTCTTTTGTTAATATTAAAATCTGGATCTTTGCTAGACTTTCCAAATTCTGCTATCACCAGCGGCTTCTTTAAGACAGTTCTTGAATCTTCGTAATGACTCGACATCCATCTTTGCATAAATGTCATTTGTGAATCCTTGGTTTGTCCAGAAAACCTTCAAAGAAGAAAGAACTCGATATTTTTATTGAATGTACGTAGCGCAATCTAGCTACTTGTATTTGTAGATAGAACAATTAACTGATAATAATATTATTACCATTGATCAGGATAGGCATGTATAGTGGTGAAATCGATTTCTCTAACAAGATTGTTGCTGATGAAATCAGTTCCAACTTGGTAACCCGGGTTTATTTGTTTTCGTTCGGGCATTGCGTCTCCGTAAAACCCTTCCATCCCAACCTCCAACAAATGATGTTGATCTAACGACTTAACAAAAGCAGCCATTTCTTGTACCCAATCCTAAACAGAAAGATAAGTTCAGATTCATATATTTAGAGCTTAAATCGTGGTCCTAAATGATCTTTAAAGAATCATTTGACTAAAAAAAAAATACAATATTCACTCACATTAACCATTCGTCCCGAGTAATCTACTTGGCAACGGGGTTCGTTTATGAGTTCCCATGCCATGATTGTGGTGTCATCCTTATAAGGGATTTTGGTGATCGTATTGACTCTTGTGATAACTCTCTGCAATCAAAATTATACCTCTTAAGTCATTATGAATTCATATTTGGATCATACATTAAACATTAATTTTAATTTTTTACTTACTTCAACATGGTTCTTGTAATACCCTTTAACTACAGGATTTGTATAGAAATCGTCATCGCTTTTGACATGAGCACCCGAGCTTCTAGCCCACTCAACGTATTGCGGTCTTCCTCCAAAGTCTTTGTAATTGTTAATAAAACTTAATATCAACTTTAGACCGTATTTTCTTGCTTGTGCCACCACGAAATCCAATCCCTATGTATAAATTAATAATCGCTTGTAAAAAAGTCTTTCTATACCATACTAACAAAATAAACAATTGCCGATACCTGAAATACACGTTCATCATATACTCCTGGTGAAATTTGTAAAGCTTTATCATTAGAACCGTCTTCAAACGCCCATGTGCGACAAACAAATAGACCAGCATCAGCTGCGTCTTGTAGGACTTGGGTCACTTTGTACCTCTCACTCGGATCAGAGGCTACATTCATCATCCAATATGCATTAAAACCGTTGAAAAGAAAAGGTGAACCGTTGAGAACAAAGTTAGTTCCTTTGGTTCGAACAAAGCCGCCTCCTTTACCCACGTGAAGCCTAGCTTCACATGCACAACCACAAAATGACATGTATAGAACAAAAGCAAGGAAAATAACACTCCATGAAAGCCGGCCAGATTCGACGTAAGTAGCCATTGTTGGTCGAATATTTGAATGCATGAGATGGTTGGAAACGTTGGTATTTATGCATGAAAGTTTGCTAAAAATAGAAGTGAAAAAGAAATTGGAAGAAATAGAAGAGCCAGGAATTGTGCCGCATTTTCTTGAACTAGAAGATGGCCACTGCAGTGGTTGTAATAAAAAATACTTATTGAACAAGCAAGTGACCAACATTGGCGTATGGGTCATTAGATTTTGTTTGTGAAAAGTAATAGAGGTGTGTATATAATGTATTGTTTGTTTCGGTTTCTGCAAGCAGATCAGACACTCAGACGTATGTGCTTAATTTTGAGGTTAACTTAACAATTACAAGTGATCCTATGACTTTTATCCTTTTCTCAGTATTTAACTATTTACTTAATTTTTCTTAATTCTCATGGTAACTGTAACTAAATCTATGTTAATGAAGGTTGGCTCAAATTTTCGGACGAAACGGGCGAATTTAAACTATTACGCAAAAAAATTGGTGGGTGCGGGGGAGAACCCGGGCCACTATATGAGTTGTGCCCCTGATAATAACCTATTTTGTAATGCCACAAAATAAAAAATAAAATAGTAAAATTGCAAAATTAACAGTTCGTATTTACGTACTATGGAACTGGAATCTATTTTGTTGATACAAGTGCATGGATGGGATATTTGTAATCGGTAATCGAACTACATTTAAATTTCTACTTCTTTGATATTTGCCTCCCTACTTTAGTCTGCTATGTTTTTAAGTCAAAAAGTATATATGGAACCCCTTTTTTAAAGTAAATGTTATACTAAACTTCATTAGATAGTTTCCATTGAATATATGGTATTTGCACCGACAAAGATCTTTTAGTAAAAAAAAAAGACACCAAATGTCTTTAGCGGCTGATTTATGATTGTTAAATCGCAAATAACTATTTTTATAGTAGTGACTTGTGAGCTAAAAAAGATAAGGAATTAAGGATTTTAACGCGAAGGTTCAATACGGGAGTTTATTTAAGTTTTTGTTTTTAATCGTTTTGCTATTGTATGATGATTTATTTTATTTTTTAACGTAATGTTGTTTTAATTTAATACATATATATTAGTTTGTTATTATATTTTTTAGTGTTTGGTTTTTTTCAATTAAGATGTGTAGGTTTTTTAGATTTTTAACGAACAAACATAAACGAAAACGAGCATGTTGATTTTTTTAAATGAACAAACGTGAACACAAATATTTGTCTAATGAAAAAGGAGGCGTTGATGTAGTTGACGGTGGTGGGTAGTATCGGAAGTTAACCGGCAATGGAGATGATAGACCAACAACGAAGAACAAGTAAATGAGAAAAATTAAATTAGGGTTTGATGATGAAAGTGTTAACCAATAAATGAGATATTATAACCCATTTGAGGTCTATTAGGGTTTGGTAAGACCCATAACTCGTGGAAATTATTTTCTTTTATTAAGGGGTTATTTTACTAATAAATGAGAGGTTATAACCCGTTTAAGTGTTATCCGGGTTTGGTGAGACCCATACCTATGAATTCGGGTTAAATGCATGAGAAGCCTACATTTAGAAATCAAGCAATCTGGTGGCTCTAGAGAATGTGGGGAACAACCTGAGAGCGACACGTAGGATTTCATGGTATACAATTATATAGATAGTTAGATTATCATTATATATAGAGATATTGGTTTTTAATACTTCAAACTTTCACTCATTGGTAGATATCACTCCCAACTTTCACTTTATCTCTCACCACCCCCAACTTTCACCTTATTTTCTTCTATCACTCCCGAACCAACGGAGCACTAACTCCGTTAGTTTTTTTGATGACGTGGCTTTTTTTGTTGACTTGGCATTTGTTTAAATGATGTGGAATTTCTTATGTGTCAAATATAAACCATGTCATCATCATATTCCATCACAACTCTTCCCCACTATACCTACCAAATCCCAAACCCTACCTTCATCAATCACAACCTTTAGTCTCTCAACCGCCGTAGTCATCTCCATCACTGCCACTCCTACGGCAATAACTTCTTCCATTACAACGACATCGACTCGTCATATGGACTCATTGAAATCGCCGTCAGTGCCCTCTCTCCAAATTTCTCGATTCTGATTCAATTTGTGAGAAGAGGATGATGGAGAACCAGAAGAAAGCGTCTGTGTATGGATGATGAACATGATAAGCTCCTTCGGAATCACTATGGCGAACAAGAAACTCATATCCGCTCACGCCTGTACCTTCACAGTTGGTTACTTACTTGCTCCGATCTCGTTTATAATTTGCAATACGATGCAGATCTGAAACCTATTGGAGAATGGTATATGAGCATTTATAAACTAATTGTGTAAAACTGACTTTAATATTATCAAACTTGTATGAAACAGGGTCGGTTTTTTGGAAAGGAAGTGGTTGTTTCCATCAGAGTGGTGGCTGCGGCGGAGATGATGGCGGTGACGGAGGCGACAGAAAGAGCAGAAGGTTGTGGAGCAATGGTAGGAGGGTTGTGGTGGACTGGTGGAGTATAGTGATACTGTGTTTTTTTTTTTTTGACACAGAAATTCCACAATATTTATACAAATGCCAAGTCAACAAAAAAAAGCCACGTCATCAAAAAAACTAACGGATATGTAATTTATAATGGTGTCCTGACTTAACCAACAAGTAACACCAGATATAATAAAACTCCCAAATTAATATGCCGCCGCATCACGGTGGGTACAAACCTAGTTAACACATATTTTTAGGATGAACTCCCAAATTATTATAATTAATAAATTAATTTAAAAGTCAATTGCAATAATATATAATACAATAACACTAATTATGGATATGTAATTTATAATGGTGTCCTGACTTAACCAACAAGTAACACCAGATATAATAAAACTCCAATTATAACCCTATAAACCAATTACAACATTAGTAAATTCCATGAGCCTAAATAGCAATCTTGTCACATCCTAATTTCCAACATGAATCAATCTTCACATTTCATCGAACTTGTTTCTACCTTGTAGGAGCTTTCGTAAGAATGTTGGCACATTGTTCCTTGCCACTAATATGCGCTCCACCGTTAACTCGTTTTGTTCCACAGGCTCTCGTATATAGTGAATCCGGGACTTTATGTGTTTTCTTTGAGTATAGCATACCGGGATTTAAACTAAAGAAATTGCTGGTGAGTTATCAATCTTTAACACCACTTCTTGAAACCCCCCCCCCCCCCTAGATAATTCTAGTAGTGTTTCTTTCATCATCTTCGTCAATATTAGGGTTACTATTGTTGTACCCAATCAACACCTTTGATCCGACTTGTTTATACTTGATCCTTTTTTTCCCAACATCTTGTTAAATAAACTGAATAATTTGTTTAATTGTTGCCAAGTGATACTTCTTTGGAGTTTACATGTGTCTATTTTCCAACCAAAAATGGCATGTCCGGTCGAGTGTGTAACAAATAACGAAGACATGACCAGTAGGGCTCCTTTATAATAAAACACATGACCAGTAGTGTTTCTTTCATCATCTTCGTCAATATTAGGGTTACTATTGTTGTACCCAATCAACACCTTTGATCCGACTTGTTTATACTTGATCCTTTTTTTCCCAACATCTTGTTAAATAAACTGAATAATTTGTTTAATTGTTGCCAAGTGATACTTCTTTGGAGTTTACATGTGTCTATTTTCCAACCAAAAATGGCATGTCCGGTCGAGTGTGTAACAAATAACGAAGACACATGACCAACTTCTAGTACTTTGTTGCATATGCATCAACATCATCCTTGGCTTTAGACAAATTCACATACATGTAACAGCACATGTACTACCGCACCATAATTTTGTCTGCTTTGGCCGGGACGTATCACCATCGCCTCACGGATTTGCTTTTGGTTGCCAGGCCGGTGATCACCCATCCTCATACTACTCCCACATGTGCACGCTTAACTCTGGAATTCTCCTCTCATCCACTGCCATTAAGCGCCTAAAACACGTTAAGATGGTGAAGGTATCCATCTCCTTATAAGGAAGTCTTAGTTCTCCTTCCCAACTGATGTGGGATGTTACAATCCACCCCCTTAGGGGTCCAACGTCCTCACGGGACCTGGCACCACCGGTCTAGCTCTAGCTCTGATACCATCTATAACATCCTAGCTACCACCGCACCATAATATTGTCCGTTTTGGCCGAGACGTACCGCCATCTCCTCATGGATTTGCTTTTGGTTGCCCAGGTGGTCACCCATCCTCATACTACTCCCACTTGTGCACACTTGACTGTCGAATTCTCCTCTCATCCACTACCATTAAGCGCCCAAAACGTGTTATGATGGGGAAGGTATTCACCTCCTTATAAAGAAGTCTTAGTTCTCCTTCCCAAACGATGTGGGATGTCACAATACAATCCATGGGTATACATGGTTTAAATAGCACTCCTCGATCCCTGCTTCTTTCAATAACCATTGAGCATAAGCACTTGGATGGATTTGAATCTCATTCTCCAACAGTGAGACTTCTATTATGAGATAGTAAGTAAGCTTACCAAAACAAGACATTTCAAACTTCTTAGACATCACTAAAAGTTTGAAATGATTTATGTTATAGGAAAAGATCAAAACGTTTCGTACCGAACGAGGTGATAAGTTTACCTCACATGAGTTCAATCGATTTTCTAACATGAAAGGCATTCAAAGATATTTAACGATGTACATGGTGGTTAATTGCAACACGGAGACAAACCTTACTAGAGATGACATGGAGAATGTTAAAGCAATGGGCGTTCCAAATTACCTATAGGGTTAAGTAATCCAACACACAATGTATATCAAGAATCGGATTCCTAGTCGTGCCTTGAGGAAGATGACGCCATACGAGATCAATGTTAAAAGAAAAAAAAACAAACATTGCTCATCTCAAAGTATTTGGTTGTGGTGTATGCAAAGATAGAGGGAACTAACGTGAAGAAGCTTGACAACCAATTGAGGAGTTAGGTGCATATTAGAATCAAGACTGAGTATAAAGCTTACTGGTTACTCGATCCAAAAATCCAAAAGATTATGATAGCTCATGATGTGGTTTTTTGACGAGGAAAAGACATCTAGTAGTGCTAATGTTCATTCTCAAAGAAACACCATTGGAACTAATTTTTATTATTTTTATATTTTAAATAACAATATAAAAGTAGACAATATGAATGAAATACGACTATTCACATATTCGACTTGAAGTATAATGTTATATTCTAAAATGCAACGAAATGTCTGCTGAAGGTCACATATATTTAAATAAGGCAAATTGGATCTTAATAATCCCAACTAATTGCTATTGGTTGATGATAATCCCAATTTAGTTTATTGCCACCGATGATAGCCCCCCTATAAAAAAAACTTAACATCATTAAGTTTTTTTTTAATTTAAAACTGATTTTTAGGGTTTTTGATCGGAAGGAGGAAACGAGTCGATTGATGTAAAAATTAGCTCCAAACGGCTTGATTAGTACTTTAAATCGGGTGTTTGAACTTCAAATTAACAAACATTAAGCTGTTTGGAGCATCATTTTAAGTTATGTTTTACATCAATCGACTCGTATCCTCCTTTCGATCAAAAACCTTAATAAATCAATTTGAAATTCGGAAAAAAACTAAACGCCTTTTAGTTTTTTTTAATAGGACCATTGAGAGCCAATATTATTAAATTGGGGACCACCGGTGACAATAAACGAAGTTGATTATTATCGGCTATTAAAAGTTAGTTGGGATTATTAAATTTAATTTGCCTTTATTAATCATTGGCAAATAATGGTCCCAACTAATGACGTTAGGATTCAACCAAAAGCGTTTTTACAGCGATTAGCGACTAATAGCGTTAGGATTTTGTTAGTCGTGATTTTTTGGAAGCAAATATACTGAAAGATGGAATCGTCAACAGCATTTCGTTAACTGATATTGTTATTTACCGATAATCATTGGTTAAGATTACTTTTAAATCCAAATTTCGAATCTACTTCCATTGTTTTTGTAACTTCACTTTTTAAATCCTTTCCTTTTTTTTCTTTCCCGCTCAAACCACTATAATTATAGTTATTTGAAATTTTAACGATCATAAATCAGTCACAAAAGACAGTAAATTACTTTTCTAAGAAAATCAATGTTGGTTGCAAACACCCATATATTTTAGAAAAGCACATAATAAAGAAGTTTATATTATCACATTTACTTTAGAAAGAGGCTCCATGTTTTTTTGACTTAAAACCATAATAGACTAAAGTAGGGAGATAATATCAAAGAAGTAATGAGTTAAAAACATAACATTTACTTTAGATATCGAAACAAACAATACAATAATTAAGCACATAAATGACTTTACACAAACAAAAATCTAAAGACACCACACAAAAACTGTCTGATAGGTCGAAGATTTAGCGACGACATAGGTTGGACCCATACGCCAATGTTGGTTATTTGTTTGTCAAATAAGTATTTTTTTATTACAAACACCGTGGTTGCCAACTTCTAGCTCAAGAAAATGCGGCACAATTCCTGGCTCTTCTATTTCTTCCAATTTCCTTTTCACTTTCTATTTTTAGCAAACTTTCATGCTTATAAACCAGCATAAATACCAACGTTTCTTACCATCTCATGCAATCAAATATTCGACCAACAATGGCTACTTACGTCGAATCTGGCCGGCTTTCATGGAGGGTTATTTTCCTTGCTTTTGTTCTATACATGTCATTTTGTGGTTGTGCATGTGAAGCTAGGGTTCACGGGGGTAAAGGAGGCGGCTTTGTTCGAACCAAAGGAACTAACTTTGTTCTCAACGGTTCACCTTTTCTTTTCAACGGTTTTAATGCATATTGGATGATGAATGTAGCCTCTGATCCGAGTGAGAGGTACAAAGTGACCAAAGTCCTACAAGACGCAGCTGATGCTGGTCTATCGGTATGTCGCACATGGGCGTTTGGGGACGGTTCTAATGATAAAGCCTTACAAATTTCACCAGGAGTATATGATGAACGTGTATTTCAGGTATCGACAATTGTTTATTTTGTTAGTATAGTATAGAAAGACTTTTTTGCAAACGATTATTAATTTATACACAGGGATTGGATTTTGTGGTGGCACAAGCAAGAAAATACGGTCTGAAGTTGACATTAAGTTTTGTTAACAATTACAAAGACTTTGGAGGAAGACCACAATACGTTGAGTGGGCTAGAAGCTCGGGTGCTCATGTCAAAAGCGATGACGATTTCTACACGAATCCTATAGTTAAAGGGTATTACAAGAACCATGTTGAAGTAAGTACAAAATTAAAGTTAATGTTCAATGTATGATCCAAATATGAATTCATAATGACTTAGAGGTATAATTTTGATTGCAGAGAGTTATTACCAGAGTCAATACGATCACTAGAATTCCTTACAAGGATGACACCACGATCATGGCATGGGAACTCATAAACGAACCCCGTTGCCAAGTAGATTACTCGGGACGAATGGTTAATGAGAGTGAATATTGCAATTTCTTTAGTCAAATGATTCTTTAAAGATCTTTAAATATATGAATCTGAACTTATGTTTCTCTTTAGGCTTGGGTACAAGAAATGGCTGCCTTTGTTAAATCGTTAGATCAACATCATTTGTTGGAGGTTGGGATGGAAGGGTTTTACGGAGACACGATGCCCGAACGAAAACAAATAAACCCGGGTTACCAAGTTGGAACTGATTTCATCAGCAACAATCTTGTTAGAGAAATCGATTTCACCACTATACATGCCTATCCTGATCAATGGTAATAATATTATTATCAGTTAATATTGTTCTATCTATAAATACAAGTAGCTAGATTGCGCTACGTACATTCAATAAAAATATCGAGTTCTTTCTTCTTTGAAGGTTTTCTGGACAAACCGACGATTCACAAATGGCATTTATGCAAAGATGGATGTTGAGTCATTACGAAGATTCAAGAACTGTCTTAAAGAAGCCGGTGGTGATAGCAGAATTTGGAAAGTCTAGCAAAGATCCGGATTTTAATATCAACAAAAGAGATTCATACATGAAGGCTGTTTATAGAAACATTTACATGGAGGCAAGGACTGGAGGGACGGTTGGCGGTGGTTTAGTGTGGCAACTTATGGCGGATGGAATGGGTTCCTACGGTGATGGATATGAAATCATCTTGTCTGAAAACCCATCCACCGATGGCCTCATTTCGCAGCAATCTCATGCTATGACCACTCTATCGCAGTTGCTAAGAACCGGACCTCAAAATGTGCCTATAGACCATGCTCATGAAATCGAATTTGACCAGGTTGAAGAGCATTTATCGGTGTCGGTGTCGGTGTCACACCTTCTTCATCATCCTCCTGCAAAGCATGCTCACAGTCGAAAAGGTTTAAGAAAAGCAGTACCTTGAGAGTTTGTAGAATTGAAGTTGTGATTCCACACGTATACGTCTAATTTTTGAATTTTGATCTAACTAATACGTACGTTATCGTTGATTGTATTATTATTTAATACATTTTTAAGTTTAATTTGATTATGAAGAATCTTCCTAAAAAAAATTATCAGTTCATAACCAGCGGGGCTTGCTCCAATGGTCAGGAACATGATGGATGATCCGGGTGTCCCGGGTTCGAATCCTGATTCCGACCGGACTTTTTCTGAGCATTAAAAACCTGTCGTGCTTCGAGCGGGGTGAGCAAACTGGGTTTTACCGGGAACGCCAAGCCAAACTTGGACGCCAGCGTGGATCCCTATCATGTCAACATAGCTGGCCTGAGTGGGGCGGTGGAGCGCGACTTGGTCGCACAGTGCTAGTTACACTGTGAAAGTCACCGTTCGAAAAAAAATGTACTTCATATAAATTACAAATTAGAAATAATATGTATTACCAAATTTTATCAACTTTAGGTGAGTAATATGTTGTTCATATTATCTTACCAATTGTTTGAGATTGATAACAAATTAACAACCCTATTATCTTTCCATAATTGAAAACTAATCTCAACATAATTAGAAAAATGATATATATCAAAATCATTGGATCCACCTAAAGTTGATTGCATTTGGTAATAAACATGTATTCCTTTAATTTAAAAACTTTCAAAGGTAATTTATACCAACTAGATAATTATTTCATTAATTCTTAGAACGTGAAGCCTAATTATCAGTCAACCTCATAACAAATGCCAAGTCTGTTCAAATTCAAGCTAATGATACATATTCAAGCAACTCCAATAAATACGCAAGATTTCTATAGCCATTCCCAACCTAAACGCAATAAACGTGTATGAGAGACACAAATACTTCATGAATAGATGATAAAGTCAAGAGCATATATAACAAGACTTAAAGCATCCACAAATCTTGAAATACTTAGTTAAATCGTTAAATTTTCAATTTCATTGAAGGATAATCATGCAATCACCATTATATATGTCAACATTATCATTGCCAAATACTCATTGTATCGTCAAGAATAACTAATATAATTAGCTTCATCTCAATCAAAATGATAATAAGAATCTAGCTCATAATGAGCATGGATACAACATCAAAACTTGAAAGATAAATAAGATTCATGGTTAAAAAAAAAAGATAATCTAACCAAGAATCCAAGTTAAATGTGTTTAATGATCATGGACGTCCACTTCCTTGATGATGCATTACCTTCAAATCTGCTTCAAGTGGGCAAAAATATGTGACTCTCGAGACCAAGCTTCTTCCATTTCCTATCCAAATTCCTCTATTTATAGGTTGTTTGGAAGGTGGGGAATGAGCTGTGCTTAATGAGGCAGGCGTTGTGGTTCGCCATGTTGTCCTTTCCAAGTGCTCCACTAACTCTGACATATATGTATCTAACACGCGTAATGTGCAAGAATACGTGTGCATAAGCAAGGGGGCGTGTTGTCATGAGGCATGTGTGTTGGAATTAATCGTTAAGCTTTAATAGTTTAAGGGGTTGATTTGAAAGTTTATTAGAGTTATTATTAAGTTACGTAATAATAGTTTGAGTCTTAGTTTAATTGTTTTTGAATAAGGATGGATAAACACATGTTATGTTTATCTATAATATCTAGTATTTGAGTTTGTTTAGGATAAGGTAAAGGTTCTAGTATTTAAGGGGTCATTGTTTCTGGTTATTAATTAATTCAAAGTTGTGTTTATTTGGTTTACTCATTCTACAAACAAAGCTACCGGGTTTTTATACAAGACCAGTTAATATTCCATTAATTGGTATCAGAGCCAAGTTCAAGAAATCGATAATCAAGTTAACTTTGATCGGCGGTGAGGCGGATCAACGGTATAGTGATCGGCGATGACTGGTGGCTTGAGAAGAAGCTATCAATCAGCACATATCGGAACCAAGTTGGGTTTCCGAATCGGAGTTGCTTTGAACAGTCGGTACTGTTACGGTGACGATCGGAATTCCCGCAACAGCAACGTCTAAGAGTTGCAATCGGAGTTGCTTGCCCGGTAGTAGCGATCGACAGAAAAGATTGTTGTGTTGATTGGGTTTAGCAGAAGGAGATTGGTTTTGCAGCTTTTCGATTTGTGTGATTTATTTGTTTTTGTGATTAAAGGATTAAAAGTATCACAAAACCTATTTGGATTTTTGTGGACAAGGTTGCACAGTATTCTTCTTGTGCACAGGAAGACACAAAAGTGAAAAAACAACTTCAGTGCCCTAGAGCCTTGAAGCAATAGGACCTGCATACGAGTAATTAAACACAACTTCAGTACTTGATCAATCGACCCATCCCTTTCCGCCAAGGATAAAAACGGATTAACCGGTGTAGGTTGTTTTTTTGGCAGAAGTTATCCGATCAGATTTGCGGGTAGACGGACAGAAGAAGATTCGTCAAAGCGGTGTGCTTTGAATCTGGTCGCGTCTAGCAAGAGAAGAAGAAAACGGTAGAAGCGGGGAGCTTGTTTGTTCTTCGATCGGTGGTCAAGAACGTTGTTGTTCTGGTGGCTCGGGAAGAGGGAAATCGATAAGTGATCAAGTGATATTGAAGTTGTGAAGAAGAGGATATGGCAATGGTAAAAGATGGTAGTTCTATGACATATCAGTGCCCGGTTTTAACTCTTACAAATTACCCGGTGTGGGCTGTCAAAGTTAAGACAATTTTGGATGCGTATGGAATATTGGAGGTGGTCGAACCAAGGGCGCTAGGAGCTACGGTGGATCAACAGAAATCAAAGCAAGCACTTGCTTTCTTGTTTCAAACCATACCCGAAGACATGGTGTTACAAATGGCGGATTACAAAGATGCAAAACAAGTATGGGATAGATTGAAAACAAGATATTTAGGAGTGGATCGAGTGAGAACGGCTAGGCTAGCAACATTGAGAAGGGAACTCGAAGGATTGCGCATGGAGGGTGAGTCGATTGATAATTTTGCTACTAAACTCACCGGTTTAGCTTCGAAGGCGAGGAGTCTTGGAGATTTAATTGAAGAAAAAGAATTGGTGAGAAGGCTACTTGATTCAATGCCTAAGTCTTTTCTTCAAATTGTAGCCTCAATTGAACAATGTTTCGAGTTAGATTCGATGCTATTTGATGAAGCCGTTGGAAGATTGAAGGCATACGAGGAGCGTATCAAAGGATCCGATAAAGGAGAAGACGTTCATGGGGGCTTGTTGTTTGCTAAGAAAGAGAATGAGAAAAGGCACACGTGTGAATATTGCGGTTGTGGAAGTTCAAGTCGGGATGATCTAGGACGAGGCCAAGGAAAGGGTCGGGGGTCCGGGAAGGGTCGAGATGGTGATAAGAGCCACGTTAAATGTTTCAAGTGCAATGAGTTTGGTCACTTTGCTAACGAATGTCCAGGGAAGGAGAAAAGGGATGAACAAGCGAACTTGAGTAAAGAAGATGATGATGGTAGTCCAGCTCTTTGGTGAAGACCGGTATGAAAATTAACGATTAAGGGGTTGATTGTTGGAATTAATCATTAAGTTTTAATAGTTTAAGGGGTTGATTTGAAAGTTTATTAGAGTTATTATTAAGTTACGTAATAATAGTTTGAGTCTTAGTTTAATTGTTTTTGAATAAGGATGGATAAACACATGTTATGTTTATCTATAAGTTCTAGTATTTGAGTTTGTTTAGGATAAGGTAAAGGTTCTAGTATTTAAGGGGTCATTATTTCTGGTTATTAATTAATTCAAAGTTGTGTTTATTTGGTTTACTCATTATACAAACAAAGCTACCAGGTTTTTATACAAGACCGGTTAATATTCCATTAATGTGTTCCTCTATTTGCTCAATCAAAAGCTTATTATTCATGTGAACCAAAATGGAATTGGTTAAGTATCAAATCCATAGAAATCTACAAAGACTTAATCAAAACTAGAATGCAGTTGATGACAAAATGATGTGTAACTATGTAGACATTAATACTTAATCTACCCTAGGTTAGTTGGCAATATGCGCACTATACGCCGTATCCAAATACAGGTTGGTAAATTTATGGTGGGAGTGTCCATATTCACATGATGATCTAGATCTAAACGACAACATTTATGCATGTTAAGGAGATACGTCGAAGCAAACATAAATGGATGGTAACACAACATATGATGGAAATGAAGAAAAATGAAACAGATAACATGCATAAGCGTAAGTTTGTTGTAAGTTTGATGTGAGGTGGTATTATTTCTTATAAAAATAAGTGATAGGAGGTGTGTCCTTTCGTGATGGATACATTGTAATCACGAGGGAAGTGGAAGGATCCCTTGTGAAGGGTAGTCTAGGTTTGGGTCAATGGGCCAGGTCGTATCTATGGGCTAACCCAATTAGTAAGTTCGCATTCGACACCTATAGTACTCCCTTAAAAAAATTTATAAATGTTAAGAGCTAATATATTTTATTACCATCATATTAACAAAAATATAATAATTAAAGTGCAATGATCATTACCAATGGATGAGAATTTTAAGGGGAAAAATTATTCTAAACTTTATAAAGTTAGAAACTTTCCTTAATGTATAATTCATATTCATATATAATCAAATTAGATTAAAGAGAAAAGGTCTCATGTAGTATAAAATACATGATATCACAATCAACACTAACGTTTACTCATGTATTAATATATTTATTTTCATCAATATCTATTAATATAAGGTAATTGTGTAATACAGACTAATATTTCTATTATTGCATAGATTTACATGCCCATAGGACCATACTACGCCACGTGTACCTATAGCAGATTATCGAAGACGAGGAAGATTAAATATGCGATTACGTGAAGGAACGGGAAATAGTGTTGACGAAATGGGGAGGTTGACTCGAATAGAAATAATAATATTTATATACACACTCCTCTACTATAATATGTTTTAACAGTTATTGACCAAATCAAATCAAATCACATCACAATTCAGCCACCCATGTGTTGATTATTGATTAAAGATAAATTACACTTACCACCCTTGGGTTTGCAAAATAAGATGGACTACCCCTTGCTTGATTGGTCAACACGTTCTCATGATTGATCGTATGCTTGCAGGTCAAGAAGCCAATACCTTATTCTAGATAACTTTTAATAAAATGTTTTCAAACTTATGGATATAACGACACAACAGGGTGACGTTGTGACAAACTCCGTAGATTGTTCGTCTCACTTTCAAATCCAAACTCTGTTATCTTAAGCCTAGTGTTTAAATGATCTTCTTTTTATTGTAAACTAAAAACATAGGTTAATTTGATTAGTTTAAACATTTATTTAGTCATGTAATTTTCTATTCTTGGTTGTTAGTTTCCATTTTGTTCTAATGGGTAAGACTTGTCAAAATTCTATTTTAATTGTACAAAATAACTTGGCATAAAGTTGTGTGTGTCTTAATTATATTTTGTGTTTATGTTCAACGTTGTAAATAAAATAAAGGACACGTATTATCATGCAAATTCATCGTTTTTTTTTGGACTTTTTCTTAAAAAAAACTTTATTTTCAATTAATATTCCCTATTTATAAAAAAAAATGGACAGTGATATCGATTAATTCCGTCAAATTACGGTGGTGTTTGTTTCGTGAAATGTAATTAGTAAAGAAATTGAAAATGGATTAGAACTAGCTTGAACTTTAGTGGAATCCTCTGAAATCCTTAACATGTCTAGTGGTAAATTTGCAAATGGAATTGGAATGTAAAATATTATTTTCATTATCATCTACATTTTCATCTTTAATGAACGCTTTCTTCTAGAAATATAATTTGATTTGATCAAAAAACTTGGTGCAACCACGTAAATGAGGAACGATTTCATCACCATATATGTCCATGAACTAGCTCATTTCATTCGATTACGTGAAGAAAGATTTTGTTTCATTCTATTCACAAGGTGACAAAACGATTTTGGTTTTTTGGGTTTTGATTGATATGAAAGATTTTGGAAGATTTGGCACAACAATTTCGATATCACATAACGATTTTGGCATATATAACATTCTTGCGGAGAACAACTTGATTACGTTCTATTCTAATTCCATCATATACCAACCAAACTCGTTATTTTGATGGAATTAATTTCTTTTCTAATTCATTACATTCTTATGAATTCAACAAACCAAATGGGACATGTGGGTCAAAGAGCTCAATTTTGTAAACGTATAATACATATGTAATAACTGTAATCATTAAACAGGCTCCGAGGATGAATCGATAAGTTTATGCCCGGATTTTAATTTATTCAAATCTGGATTGATGCACCATTAATCATCAAACTTTTCAAATCAAAAATACAAAGTTTTTAAACGAGATTCAAAGTACACTTAAATTTATCCAAATCATAAGTGATGCCTAAGAGGCTAAGATACATTAATATTTTTTACTTCAAATACTCTTTTTAAGAAATAGTAAATAGTGATCTTGATGTAGAACTGATCATTGCTATTTATGTACTTGTGTATAACAATAGCAATGTAGTGAAAATACTAGGAGCAGAGTGAAACTTATTAATTTATTTGGATAAGCATCAAATATAGAAATATACCAAGTAACATTTCTATACATTTTTCAGTTTAAGAAGCTTCACCAAAGCTTCTTTTTCCGATCAACATCACAAAGTCAATACTTTTCACCTTTGCCTATTCCAAGATTTAGAATTAGTCATCCGGACAACCATTTATATACTTTACAATTCCTTCCATACCACATTGATTCTCATACTTGTAACATATTAAAAGCTCTCAATACACACACACATACAGTTTGCAAGAACAATAAACCATGTCCTTCATTTGTGGCTCGTTCCATAGTCAAGAACAAGATGATTATGATGTGCTTTGGCCATTTCCTTCCAACTCTCCAAGAAAACCAACAAGAAGACGGAACATATTCGGTAGCCGAAGGGATAAAAGCGTCACAAACCCGTATTCGGATCGAGGACTAGACAAGTTTGAGGCGCTTTTAGCGGATCTTGACAAGAAAAGACAAGAGATTTTTACACAAAAAGGGTCAGAAGATGTGTCCATGGTTAAGTTTATTTACACAGACCAAAATGAAGTCCAACCTATTATAATCAAGCTACGAGATCGAATAAAACATGACAGCACGAGTTTGTTAAGTTCTCCCGAACCACTGGATCTAAAAGATGTTGCTTTTGTTAAAGAAACCGAAGAAGATATTCACAAGAAACCATTGGTTGATATGATTAAGTTGGATCAATGTAAAAGAAAGTTTGGAGAATGGTGGAAACCCTCATATTATCTAGCATTGTTTGTGATCTTGATCTTGGTGTTATTGATGTTTTCTGGACGATCTTTCGCGATATTATGTACTTCTATAGGTTGGTATTTGGTTCCAGTCG